>NW_025344877.1:0-1200 GCF_016433145.1 Gracilinanus agilis
GCTTCCTTCCAAAGTGATGGAAATAGCTGCCATGATTTTCTCATTACGCGGGGCTCTCCCGAGACCCCCGAGGTCTGTTTGGAAGGTCAGCGCCTAGGCTTCAGTGGCACCCGGAGCTCGGCCCCCACGTGGCACCGGAGGAGGGCTTCTGCGCCTCCCCATTCCAGCGGGCCCCAGAGGAGTGGCCCGATCCCCGGCCAACCCCCGAAACCCCCAAACGTCCCCGTGACCCATAGCAAACGCGAGTCCTGATGAAGTGTAAACAATGGAGAGACTCGAGGGCCAGTGGGATGCGGGGCGAAGGGAAGGCCCTGCCAGCTCGGCCTCTTCCTCACTGGAGATGGGTCGGGACAGGGCGGGGAGGGGCCTTCGTTTGATTATTCCACTCTGGCTCCCCCAGGAAGACAAGTGTGCATTGGCACGCCGTCCTGGCCGAGGGGACGGAAAACAACTCCCCGGCCACGGTTTGGCTGGGGAGACCCTTCCAGAAGGACGGGGGAGGCACTTTCCCCTCTTCTGAACTATTCAGGGAATGGCCTCCCCCATCCCACCCCTTTAGCTTTGGGGGGGGACGGTTAGGAGAAGAGCTCTGTGATGGCCATGGGGGGGGGCAGCGTAATTTGGTGCTTTTCTGGCTGCCTCCAGTGCTGTTCCTATAGGCAGCCAAGATGCTATTAATATCATAAATGCTCCGGGCAGGGCTGGTCCTTCCATAGACTACTGCTATTATTAGCCCCGGAGCATTCTGTCGCAACAGCACGTTACTGTGGCTCTAGAATGATTACTAGTAGAGCATGATGGCCATTCTACAGATGTGGAAACTGAGGCATCGAGAGGAAAGCAAAAGTGGTTCAGAGGAAAGGACCCTGGCCCCGCGGGCTTGGGGGGGTTGGGCCATAGACTGGCAGCTGGAAGAGATTTTTTATTTTTTACATTTACATTTTAGAGTTGGGGAAACTGAGGCTTAGAATGGAGGAGGAACTTGCTTAGGAAATAAGGAGGGCAGGCAGGATTCAAAACCAGGTCCCCTGGCTTCAAACCCTACCCTCATGACGCAATACCACCCGGCCGGGAGATTCGGATTCAAAGTTCTGTCCTGCTACTTAATCAGCTCCGTAACCAGGGGACGAGCGACTTTGATGGTCTCGCTCTTTGTAAATGGGGGTGAATTCTTGGAGAAGGAGGAGGAGGAGGAAGAGG
>NW_025344878.1:0-1019 GCF_016433145.1 Gracilinanus agilis
GCCCCGCTCCCCTCGGAGCCTGCCTTCGGTTTAAAGCGAGTGAGCGTGAACGAGGCGGGGAAAGGGGGGAGGCGGGATGTGATCCGCTTGGCTCCTGGCGCAGAGCAGAGCCGAGGCTGAGACTGAGAGTCTGTCTGTCAGTCGGTCGGTCCGTCCGTCAGTCAGCGGAGGTCGGATAGGGGACGGGGAGGAAAGGAGAGGCAGCGGGCAGCCGGAGCTGAGCGCCATGAGAGCCGAGCACCCGGAGTGGCAGCTGGGGCTGGTGCTGCTCTGGGTGACCGGGGGCTGAAGGGGAGCCGGGAGTGAGGCCCGGGGTGGGGGGGCCGGGGGTCAGGCAGGAGCCCCCCCCCGCCCCCGAGAGACTAGGAGTGGGACGAGAGCCCAGCTATAATAATCTCCGAGGCCGAAATGAGTCCCTGAAATCTGATTTGCGACCCAGAGACGGGAGGGGGACCGACTGGCCAGGGAAGGTGTTAGGGGGGGAGGGGGGAGGAAGAGTTGGCTAGGGGTCTACTTGGGCCGGGGAGAGTTTGTTTAGTGAGCTGTGGGGGTTGGGGGTGGGGTTAGGAGGAAGACGAGGATGCCCCTTTCAGATCCTCTTATTGTGTGAAATAGGCAGTGGTTGGCTGGGGGAGGGGGGGGATTGGGGAAGAGGTTGTGCTAGACAGGGTAGACTGGGGTTAATTATACAAGTGAGGAGCGATAGTGTTTGTGTCTGTGAGTGTGTGTTGGGGGGCTGTTTGTAATCAGGGGCTGGAGGGCTTGAAGGGGGTTTCCCTTCTCCTGGGCAGCAGGTAGAAGAATTGGTTCCAGGCATTCCCAGAGGTTTTGGCTCCGGCCAGCGTCCTTTCCTAAGGGGTTAGTTAGCTTGTTGTTTGGGTTTTTTGTTGTTGAGGGTTTTTTTTCCACCCTACCTCCAGGTTATAAATAGATCCCCCTCTCAGTACAGAGAGGCTGTGTCAAAGAAGGACACATTGGCCGGGGAAACCTGGGGGGTGGGGGGAGAGGGGCACTCGTTG
>NW_025344879.1:0-1849 GCF_016433145.1 Gracilinanus agilis
TTATCATTCCCCAGGCCCATCTTTTCTACACTCATTCCTTTTATTTTTTATCCTATCATTCCTCCCTCCCTTCATCCCTGCCTTCCTTTCTTCCCTATTGTTTGTTCTGTCCCTATTTTTTCTTTTCTTCCTCTTTAATTCCTTCTTTCAGCTCTTTTCTACTTCCATCATGCTTTTCATTCTTTTATACTTCTGTGCATCTATCATTTCTCTTTCCCTTCTTTCCCCCTTTCCCCTCATATCATTCAGTCTCTCCTTTCATTTCTCTTTCTCTTACTCCTTCCTTTTATCATTTTTTATTCTTTCATCCATCTATCATTTCTTCTATCTTTCTTTTTTCTTCCTTCATCTTCTCCTTCCTTTATTCTTTCCTATATTTTTCCCTGATTTGATCATTCCCTTCATTCTCTTATCCTATATTTCCTTCCCCCTGTTTCCCTCATCCTCTCATTTATCCATTTTCATCCATCCTTCCTTCATCCTATCCTTCATTCCTACCTACATTTTTTCTAATTCCAACATTCCATTCCTTCTTTTTCTTTCTTTCTTTCCTTCCTTCCTTATCTTTTCTTTCCATGTCAACTTCTTCCTTCTCTCTTTCTTAAATTCTTACCTTCAATTCTTTTCTGCTTCCATCATTCTTTTCTTTCTTTTAAACTTCCATCCATTTATCATTCTTTCCCCATCCAGTCATTCTATTACTCCTTTTTCCTTCATTTTCTCCTTTAAACCCTTCCTTTTTATTCTAATTCCTTCATTCCTTTCATTCTTTTATCCTTTCATCTGTGTATCCTTTCTTCCATTCTTATTTTTCAATTTTCTCATCCTTCCTTCTTTCCTAATTGCATCATTCCATTCATTCTTTTTCTTCCATTCTTCTATCTTTCCTTCCTTTCATCCTTCCTTCTTCCCTCCCTCCTCTTTTCTTTCCATGTCAACTTCTTCCTTCTCTCCTTCTTAAATTCAATTATTCTCTACTTCCATCATTCTTTTCTTTCTTTTATCCTCCCGTGCATCTATCATTTCTCTTTCCTCTCTTTTGTTCTCCCCTTCCCCTCATGTTGTTCAATTATTCCTTCCTTCCATTTCTCTTTCTTTAACTCCTTCCTTCTTTTTATCCTACTTTCATTTTTTTTCATTCTTTTATTCTTTCATTCATCTATCATTTCTTTCATTTTTCCCTTTTTCTTTCATTCTTCCCTTTTTCTTTCATTCATCTTCCCTCTCATTTTTCCATTTTCTTATCCTTTCCTTCATTATTTCCTTCCTTTTCCCCTAATTGTATCATTCCATTCTTTTATCTTTCTGTTATTCCATCTTTCCTTCTTTCCTCCCTTCCTCCTTTCCTTCCTTCATCTCTCCCTCCCACATTTCCTTCCTTCATCATCCTTACATTCCATCCCTCCTTTTTTCCTTTCTTCCCTACTTTAATTACTTCCTTCGTTTCTTTTTTCTTCTCCATTCCTTTCATTCTTTTATAATTCCATCCATCTGTCATTTTTATTTTTCTTCTTTCTTTTCCCTTCCTGTTGTTCCATCTCTTCTTCCTTCTATTCCTCCTTTTCTTCCTTCCTTCTTTTTATTCTACTTCCATCATTTCTATCATTGTTTTATCCATTCATCATTCTTTTATGCCTTTCTTCCTCCTCCCTCTTTTCCATTTTTTCATCCTTACTTCCTTCATTCTCTCCTTCCTTTATTCCTTAATTTTTTCTTATTCTTTCATTCCTTTTACCTTTCATCCTCTCTTTCCTTCCTTCAATCTTCTTTCCTCCCTCCCTCCCTAATTTCCTTCCTTCCATCCTTCTGTCCTGCCTTCCATCCTTCCTGCCTTCCTTCTCCTTTCTGT
>NW_025344880.1:0-1017 GCF_016433145.1 Gracilinanus agilis
GTCATCACTGAAGAGGGAGGGGGCCCAGGCATGATCTGGCCATTCTGCCTCCATTTCTCTCATCTCCCTCCAGTCCTGCCCGGGAACTAGAAGTTCCCAAATTGGGGGGCGGGGAAGGACCTTCATTTTCTCTTCATACTTCAGAGCAGGCTGCCGGGTTTGGGGGTTGGCCTTTCCCGGTTTCCCGCACTCGCTCGGGGGTCAGAAGCGGCTCGGGGCTGGGGCCCTGGTGCCGGCAGCTAGCAGAGTGCTGGGGATGAAGCCGCTTGGATGGCAGCCTTGGGCTAGCGCCATCTGGCGGCCACATTCAGTCCCGCCCCCTCTCCGGCCTGTGCCAGCCTACTTTTCTGCAGTGAGCCAGGTGTGAAGAAGACGCCATCCGCCAGGCAGATGATTCTAACATTTCCCTTGAAGCACAGTGCTAGGTGACACCAGCTCAGCAAAGAGGCGGCGTCCTGAAGGCTTCCCTTCTCGAAGAGCAGACCAAGGGCGGGCGGGCGGGCGGGCATGTGGATTCTGACGGGGACCCGGGCACACGAGGCCGGAGACGCAGCAGATCTCTGCAGGAGTGCGGTAGATAGGGGGAAGAGCGTAGAAACAGAGAGACCTATGAGGTGGCGAGTGTCCACTTTCCTCTCTCTACCTCCCACAGGCAGGCTGAGGAGGGACTCGGAAGAGAGAACGTAGCTGCCCCTGTCTCTGCGTTGGGTAAGTGACGGGGAAGTGTCGAGGTGCCCCCCATCTCCTTTGGCGTTTGACCACAATTCGCACGTGCCAGGTGGGGAGCCGAATGGGCTCTCTTTCCCGGGGCCAATAGCGCCGACTACAAACTGGAGACTGGGCACTGCCCGCTTCAGCGGCACCTCTGCTAAAGTCATTTGGGGGAGGGAGAGAGCGCCCGGGTGGCCAGCCACGAGGCCCGTACCGGGAGGTCTTCCCCCGAAGCTTCCCTGATTTGAAGCTGACCACAGGCAGCGAGGAGTGGCGCTGGAGCCCGAGGAAAGGGCAGGTCGTGTC
>NW_025344881.1:0-1302 GCF_016433145.1 Gracilinanus agilis
GGTGGTCGGAGGAGGCTGGACGTTAAACACGGAGCCCAGAGATTCCGGAGGGGCGGACGCCATCCTGCCTTCTTCACCAGAGGTGCGGCCGGAGCAGCCTCTCTGGTCACTCTGGGGGGGGACGTCCGGCGACTCTCACCCCACCACTTGGTCCTGCGCAGGCTGGGGGGCCCCTGAGGCAGAGGGTCTCTGGGGGTGCTCGGGAGGCCCCTTCGGCTCGGAATCAGCACCGTGTGCGGGTCCTGCGGCCCAGCCGGGACGTGCCGGGAGCCAGACTGGAACCCGGGGCCGGCGGACGCCCACTCTGGGGCTCTTCCGCCCCCGCCCAGCGGCCTGCTTCCTTCGGCTCTCGTTGGGCGTCTGAGAGGAGGCGGCCGTGCCGGCCTCTGCGCCCTTCTGTGAGGGAGGCTTTGGGTCCGGCCGCCCGAGCGCGGCGCTTCTTGGGGGGCTCCTCGGCTGTTCTCGGGGATTGGGGGGGCCACAGTGGGGGGGCTCCTCGGCCGCCCCCGCTGCAGGCTTCCTCCAGGAAGCGTCTCGCTTTGGTCCCGGCCGCGGCCCTCGGGCCGGGCATTCGTTTGGGGGTGACTCCCCCCCCCCCCGGGGAATGTCCGGCCGCCGGCGCTGACCGCCCCGTGTCCGTCCGCAGACAAGATCGTGGTGGGCAGCTACACCGGCTACCTGCGCATCTTCTCGCCTCGGCCTGCGAAGGCCGGCGCCGGCGCCCACGCCGAGGACCTGCTCCTGGAGGTGCAGCTGCGAGACCCCGTCCTGCAGGTGGAGGTCGGCAAGTTCGTTTCGTAAGTAGCCGGACAGATGGACGGACGGACGGGAGGGATGGACGGGCCTGCCCGAGCCTCGCCTCGGAGGAGGGCCTGAGGGGGGCCTCGGCCTTCTGTGCCTTGTGCCGAGGCCCAGGATGGAGAATGGGGGCTCCCGGGGATGGGGGATCCCCAGAGCAGAAAACAAGGGGGCAAGAAGGCGAGGAGCGGGAGGCCGGAGCCGGGGAATAGCCCGCAGGGAGGACGGGGGCCTCGCCGTCCGGCCGCGCTCCGGCCCTGACGCTCTCCCCTCCCTCGGCAGAGGCACGGAGCTGCTCCACCTGGCCGTGCTGCACTCGAGGAAGCTCTGCGTCTACTCGGTGTCAGGTAAGGGACCCCCTCCGGAGCCGCGGGGGAACGTGGGGGGCCCCTCAGGGCCGGCATCGCTCCCGGCACCCCATTGCTCAGACTGGGCCACTGAGCCTCCGAGGCTCGGGCCTTCCCTTCTCCCACCTCAGGGTCTCGAGGCAGAGGCCCCGGGGCA
>NW_025344882.1:0-1077 GCF_016433145.1 Gracilinanus agilis
CTCCACTTTGGAAAGTGAGGGATGGGGCCAGACCTACCATCTCTTAAAGACAGAAGGCTGGGTGGAACAGTAGCTAGCGTGCTGGAGACAGCGTGGGTTATGTTGCTGTATGACTCTGAGCAAGCCTCAGTTTCCCCATTTGTAAAATGGGGATAAAACGGCTCAAATGAGTTAACATGGGGAAGTCCGTGGCCAAACACTGTCATTACGTTTATTAGCATTAATTAGAAGTGAGGCCGCGAAGGCTCCTCTGCGCTCGAGACCGTAAAGGTCTGAAGGCCTCAGTAGCAATACGAAGCCCAAACAGATCCCAGGAGCGCTCCCAGGCAGAGAGGTCTCGGCCGCGGTGCGGCCCCACCGGCCTCATCCCCGCCCCCTGGAGCGGAGGCTCCACCCCCGACTCATCACGTACTCCGCCTCCCCTCCCCCGCCCGAGGGGGCGCTCGCCGCCGCTCGCCTCCCCCTCCCCCACAGCCTTGGCCCCTCCCGGCTCCCGTACACTCCCTGCGGCTTCCCGCGGCCGGCCGCAGCCTCCCGTCCCGCGATCCCGTCACCTCCCCTCGAGGCCCGGTCACCTCCGCCTCTCGCTCCTCTCTGCGCTGGCCCGGCCCGGCCCTCGCTCTCTCCGGGGCTCATCTCCGCCGCGGGCCCTCCGCTCCGCCCACCCCACGGCCGCCGCCATCTTGGGCCGCCTGTCCCCTCAACAACAACTTTATCGACAACCGCCGGCCGCGGTAGGGGAACAGCCAGCGAGGGGGCCGGGGGCGGGACTCAACCGGACGCGGCGGAGTACGCGGCCAATGGGAAGCGGGGCCTCTCCGCGGAGGCGCCTGGTTTGAGCGCGGCTGAGGGCGGGGCAGTTGAGGGCGTTCCTCCAGCAGCAGGGAGGCGGGGCGAGCGACGTCGTCTTCCTCCTCCTCCGTCGGTCTATGGGAGGCGGAGCGCTGGTGCTGGGTCGCAGTGGAGCTGAGCGGGCCCGAGCGAGCTCGAGAGGGCTCTAGGACCCTGAGGAGCGAGCAGGAGCCCGGCGCTAGGACCCTGAGGCGCAGGAGGCAGCCCGGCGCTAGGACCCGGGCA
>NW_025344883.1:0-1238 GCF_016433145.1 Gracilinanus agilis
CTCTGCCCATATCTCTCTCTTACTTCCATCCAACCATTCTTTTTCACTCTCTACCTCTTCTTTCTCTGTCCTTACCTCCTAAAGCACTTCTTGCTATTTCTTTCCATTTCTCAGCTCTTTCTCACTTTCATCCCTTTTGTCTCTCCTTCCCTCAGTTCTTTCTCTCTTTCCCTTTCTAACTACTTTCTCTTTTCTCCCTTCCCTTTCTCTACCCTTTCTTTCTCCTTCCCTTTTTCTAAACCTTTTTTCTCTCCTTACCTCCGTATCCAGTCTAGTTTTCTTCTATCTGTCCTTTCCTTTTCTCCCTTTTCTTTTCCCTTCAATCTACCTGTTCTTTCTTTCTCTCTGTCCTCTCTCTCACACACACACACAGTTTCTCAGCCTTTCTGTTTCTTTCTGCCCCTCCCTCACTTTCTTTCTCTCTGTCTTTATCGTCTGATTCTCTTTCTTTCTGTCCATCCTTTATTTTCTCCTAACCTCACTCTAACTCTTCTTGCTCTCACCATCTCTGATGCCTGTCTGCCTCCCCCTTTTTTCTGTCTCTTTGTCCCTCTGACCCTCCTTCTCCCCCTTTTTTCTGTCTCTGTCATACTGGTACTGTCTGTTTCCATCTCTCCCCATTGTTTATATCCCTCTCCATATCTATCTCTCATTGTCTTTTTCTCTCAAGGTGTCCCTTTCTCTGTGTGTGTGTATGTATCTATTCTCTCTGCCTCTGTCTCATTTAGCTTCTCCCTCTCTCTAATTTTGTCTCAAGCCCTGTCTCTCTGTCTATTGCTGTCTTTTTCTGTCTCCATCTCTCATGTGTTTCTCTTGTTTGTCAATGTCTCTCTCTCCCTTCCTTTATCTGTTTTTCACCCTGCCTCTCCCTAGATCTCTCCAATCCAAATCAATCTTTCTCTCTACCTCCATCCCTCTTCCTATCTATTTCCTAGCTCTTTCTGTCTCTCTCTGTCTCTCTTCCTTTATCCAACTGTCTTTATCTCTTCTCTTTCTGACTCAGGGTTGATAAGCAATTCCACTTATGCATCTCTTATTATTCAAATTTGTAATTTTTTTTTCCTCTGGTTCATTCTGCCTCTCCCTCCTTTTAACTGTTTCTCTGTCTCTGTCTGTCTCTCATATATTTTCATCTATCTTTCTCTGATCCTTTCTCTCTTTCTTCTTCTGTCTCTCCCTCCTCTGTCTCTGACTCTTCCATGCTTCTTTTCTCTCTACTATTTCTCATCTCTTTGTGT
>NW_025344884.1:0-1333 GCF_016433145.1 Gracilinanus agilis
AATATGATATATATGTTTGGGTTATATAAAATATATATTTGTAACATGATATACATGTCTGGAATATATAATGTATTTGTAACATGATATATATGTTTGTGTTATATATAATATTTGTAATATGATATATATGTTTGTGTTATATATAACATTTATAATATGATATATATGTTTGTGTTATATATATTTGTAATATGATATATATGTTTGTGTTACATATATTTGTAACATGATATATATGTTTGTGTTATATATAATATTTGTAACATGATATATATGTTTATCTTTTATATAATATTTATAATATGATATCTGTTTGGGTTACATATAATATTTATAATATGATAAATATGTTTGAGTTATATATAATATTTATAATATGATATATATGTTTGGGTTATATATAATATTTGTAATATGATAAATATGTTTGGGTTATATACAATATATAATATTTGTAACATAAGATAGAATAGATTTTTGGGTTATACATATGTGTGTATATGTGTTTATATATATATAAACCTAAATCCCGTACAAAATAAATCCTCTTATCCACCTCCAATCCCCTCCCCACCCCTAAACCCACAGCCACTTCCACCTTCCCCAGGACAGTTTGGTCTCCAAGGTGATGGCTGGCATTAGAGAAAGAAGGCCGAAGGGGTTAGCCTCTGTGCGGCTGTCTTGGGAGGGTCCCCAGAGGGGATGCCAGAATAAACAGATAAGGCTGGCAATCTGGCAGTCTCTACTTTATCTCTCTTACGCAAGGCTCGGGGTAGACGTGTGTCTGCTAGTAGGAAGGGCCAGCCAGATCCGTCCCTGCTCCCTCCCTCCCTCCTCCCCGCATGTTGCAGCTGTCCTCAGATGGCCAGGTGTGTGCTCCAGGAAGCCCTCCCTCATCTTATTTCTCTCCTGAGTGTCAGGTGGCAGCCAGTGCTGAGGGCAAACACCTGTCCGGAGGACGATGGCATCGCTGGGAGACCTTAGCTAACTATTTAAAAGGGCTGCTCCCTTGTCTCTGTCCCCTCCAACCTCTCCTCCCCCTTCCCATTGCCTTTCCTGGCGCAGTGCTGGCTCTGTTTTCCCAGACAGGATGCATTCTAATCTGTCCTCTGTCCAGGGGAGAAAAGGAGGGAATGTGGAGAACCCTACTGGCAAAGGGACAGGCGGTTCAGAGTCCCCACGGCCAGCCTGGGATGTCCAGCTACTTCCTCCCTCCACACCAGCTCTCCACCTCCCATCCCCAGGCTGAAGGGCACGAAGGGACAACTTGCTAAGGGAGTAGAACACCTGCTCAATGCGTGGTCAGACCTCCTAACACCACCTCCCAAGG
>NW_025344885.1:0-1221 GCF_016433145.1 Gracilinanus agilis
CTCGGAGCCCCTCCCCCAAGGGTGCCTTCCCTTCAGAGCAGATGTGGTTTCCGTCGTGGATTCCTACCAAGTCCCGGAGGCTGAGCCGGGCCGGAAAGAAGCCTTCCTCCGGGGCCCCTTTGCCGCCCAGTTCTGCTGGCCAGACTCAGGTAGCCACTCTTTCTGCCACCCGTGCCTGTGATTCTGGGCGGGCAGACGCCGGAGGCTAGTCTAGCCCTAAAGAAGAGTCTCCACTCCTGTGGGCTCTGTGGCTCCGCGCCGGCCGGCCCACCCTTCGGTGCCCCTCCCAGAGTCACTGGGACTTCCGTGCAAAGTGCCGCCCTCAAAGCTCCCACTACAGGGCGACGGGGCAGCCCCCGCGCGAGGCCACCCTCGATTCCACACGCCCGGTAGAAGGCAGAAGCAAGGCCCAGGGAGAGGCGAGGTGGTTGGGGGAGAGGAGGAGGAGGAGGAGAGAGGCCACAGCCAAGGAGAGCTGAACGTGCCAAGGGCCGGCCGAGGCACGAGGAGCGGCGTGCAAGGGCAGCCTCTGCCCAGTCCCGTCTCCGTGACCCGGGACCAGTCTCCTGACCGCGCGGTGCTCCGGGCCTTGGCGGCTGCAGAGAGGTCCAGCTCGGTCTTCGCCGCTCACCGCCAGGCCGACCCTGGGCCGCCCGCTGCGCCGGGCCACAACGCCCTCCTCTGGAGACATCGAAGGCCCTTCTAGCTGTCTAGAGCTGCCAGCCCGCACCGGTGCAGAGCCATGTTGGCCTGCAAGGCCCTCTTGGAGCAGGTGGCGTCTGGACCAGGCCCAGAAAGACGGGGAGGAGGAGGAGCCCGTGGGCTGGAGCTGGGGGGCCCCAGGGACGGGGACAGGGAAGGGGCTCCTAGACAGCTTGGAGGGGAGGAGCCGGGAGCCGAGCCAGGCCAGGGGCCCAGAGATGCTTTATAACCTGGGAAAGAGGCCCTGACCTCTGGCAAGGCCGCAGCGGCCAAGGAAGGTCCCAGGAGGGCCCCAAGAGCCCGGGATCCTGCCCAGTCACCGGCCGCTTCTGGGACGCGTCTCCCCGCGGCTCTGCCAAGGCCTCTCAGAATCATTTGTTAGACGCCTCGGCACAGAGAGAGGCTCGCCAGCCTGTTCTCGAGGAGCCACCGACAGCCCGAAGGAGGCCGAGGCGTGGAGCGGGGGAGCGGCCCAGGGCTGCCCATGTACCCATTGTACACACCTGCTGAGCAGAAGGG
>NW_025344886.1:0-1037 GCF_016433145.1 Gracilinanus agilis
CCTTTCTCTCTCTGTCTTTTTGTCTCTCCTCTCTCTCTGCCTTGCTATCTCTCTGTCTCCATGTCTTCATTTCTGTCTCTTACTGTCTTTTTCCTGCTTTCTCTCTCTGTCTTTTTGTCTCTCCTCTCTCTCTTTCTTTGTCTGTGTCTCTGTCTTTCTTTGTCTTTATCTCTGTCTGTCTCTCACTGTCTCTTTCCTCCTCTCTCTCTGCCTCTCTATCTCTCTCCTTCCTCTGTTTCCGTGTCTTTATCACTGTCTCTCACTGTCTCTTTCCTCCTTTCTCTGTATTTTTGTCTTTCCTCTCTTTGACTCTCTCTTTCCTCTCTGTTTCTCTATCTCAGTCTATCTCTCACTGTCTCTTTCCACCTTTCTCTGTCTTTTTGTCTCTCCTCCCTCTCTGCCTCTCTCTTTCCTACGTCTCTTTCTGTGTCTCTATGTCTTTATCTCTGTCTCTCACTGTCTCTTTCCTTCTTTTTCTGTCTTTTTGTCTCTCCTCTCTCTGCCTCTATCTCTCCCCTTCCTCTCTCTGTGTCTCTATCTCTGTCTGTTTCTCACTGTCTGTCTCTTCCCTCCTTTCTCTCTCTGTATTTTGTCTCTTCCTCTTGGGTCTCTCTCCTTTGACTTGCTCCTGTGTCTCTGTGTCTTTATCTCTTTCTATCTCACTGTCTCTTTCCTCCTTTCTCTCTCTGTCTTTTTGTCTCTCCTCTCTCTCTGCCTCTCTCTCTTTCCTACCTCTCTTTCTGTGTCTCTATGTCTTTATCTCTGTATCTCACTGTTTCTTTCCTCCTTTGTCTCTCTTTTTTCTCTCCTCTCTTTCTGCCTCTCTGTGTCTCTCCTTCCTCTCTCTCTGTGTCTCTGTGTCTCTACCTCTGTCTGTCTCTCATTATCTCTTTCCTCCTTTCTCTCTCTCTTTTTGTCTCTCTTCTCTGCCTCTCTATCTCTCTCCTTCCTTCCCCTTTCTCTGTTTCTCTGTGTCTCTATCTCTGTCAGTCTCACTGTCTCTTTCCTCCTTTCTCTCTCTGTCTTTTTGTCTCTCC
>NW_025344887.1:0-1739 GCF_016433145.1 Gracilinanus agilis
TTCAGACTCTTTATCAGTTCTTTCTCTGGAGAGGGATAGAATTTTTCATCATAAATCCTTTTGAATTGTCTTAGATCCCTGAATTATTGAGAATAGCTAAGTTATTCACAGTCGATCATCTTACAGTATTGCTGTTACTGTGTACAATGTTCTCCTGGTTCTGCTCACTTTGCACTCAGTTCATATAAGTCTTGCTAGATGTTTTTCTCAACTCATCCTGTTTGTCATTTCTTATAACACAATAATATTCTACCACAATCATGTACCACAACCTGTTGAGCCATTCCTGGTTAGATGGACACCCTTCAATTTCTAATTCTTTGCCATTTTATTTTATTTTTCTAAAACTCTTACCTTCTGACTTGGAATCAATATTGGTTTTAAGGCGGAAGAGTGGTAAGAGCTAGGCAATGGGGCTCACATGGCTAGGAAGTGTCTGAGACCAGGTTTGAACCCAGGACCTCCTGTATCTGTCTTTGCCATTTTAAAAAGAGCCTCTATAAATATTTTTGCACGAATAGGCCATTTTCCTTTTTCTTTGATACCTTTGAGATAGAGAGCTAGGAGTGGTATTGCTGAGTCAAAGGGTAAACACAGTTTTATAGCCTTTTGGGCATTGTACCAAATTGCCCTCCAAAATGATCACAACACTAGTAGTGCATTAGTGTCCCAATTTTTCCTTATCCCCTCTCACATTTGTCATTTTCCTTTTCTGTCATATTAGCCAATATAATAGGTATGAGGTGGTATTGCATTTCTTTAGTAAGTAGTGATTCAGAGCACTTTTTCATAGCTATAGATAGCTTTGATTTCTTCATCTGAAAATTGCTTGTTCATGTCCTTTGACCATTTGTCAACTGGAGATTGATTTTTATTCTTATAGACTTGACTCAGTCCTCTATGTATTTGAAATGAGGCCTTTATCAGAGAAACTTACTGTAAATTTCCTCCCCAGTTTCCTACTTTCCTTCTAATCTTGGTTGCATTGGTTTTGTTTATGCAAACCCTTTTTGATTTAATGTAATAATAATTATCCATTTCATATCCCATAATACTCTCTGTCTTTTGGTCAGAAAATCCTCATCCATAGGTGTGACAGGTAAAATTTTCCATGCTCCTCTTTGCTTATGATTTCACCTTTATGTCTAAATCATGTACCCATTTTGATCTCATCTTCTTGTGTGGCGTGAGATGTTGGTCTATACCTTGTGGTTGTTGAGTTATTTCCTTGGTGTCTGATTCTTCATGATCTCATTTGAGGTTTTCTTGGCAAAGATTGTGAAATGGTTTGCCATTTGGTTCTCTAGCTTATTTTTACAGATGAGGAAACTGAGACAAACAGGGTTAAGTGACTTGCTTAGGTTCATACAACTATTAATGTCAGAGGCAGGATTTGAACTGAAGTCTTTATGACTTCCCGACTCCAGACCTGGACCTCTATCTCCTGTGCCACTTAGCTCTCCTCCGAGTTTCTGTCAAGTTACTTTCCAATTTGCACAGCAATTTTTGTCAAATAGTCAGTTCTTGTCCCCAAAGTTTGCATCTTTGCATTTATCATTATCAAATATAAAAAGCATTTATCAAACTTTGGTCATTTACTACTGTGTGTTATGTACCATATCTATTTAATTGGTCTACCATTTTCATTTCTTAGACAGTACCAGATTGTTTTGATTATTACTACTTTGTGTTACAGTTTGAGTTCTAGTACATCTAGGCCACATTCCATTACATTTTTC
>NW_025344888.1:0-1012 GCF_016433145.1 Gracilinanus agilis
CCGCTGACAAGAGGGAGCCATGGGAAGGTTTCTGACTGAGCTGAGGAGGATCCCTCCAGAAGCCGAGGGGAGCTTGGAGGATGGGGGTGCCGAGAGGTTGTAGGCAGAAGCCCTCTATGTGCGGGGCGGGGTGAGGGGGTGCTGGACAAAGGCTGAGAAGACCCAGCACGGTCCTGCTCTCAGGGAACCTGCAGCCAGACCCCAGAGCCGCGAGAGGCCACTTCTGCGGGCTTCTGGGAGCCGAGGTTGCTCGAGAGTGTGGACGGTGGGCGAAGGGGACCTTCCAGGCCGAGGGAACCAAAGCTGAGCCTCATTTATTCATCTGCTCGGGCCAGAATGGGAGGGTTGGGAAGGGAGGGGGACGGGCGAAGAGTAACCGCATGAATTAGGTCAGGAAGCATCGCAACGAAAATATACTGACATTCCCCAAGGCTGAGAGCCATGAAGACAGCCAGTCACCAGCTGCAGGAACAGTGGTTTTCCCTCCTTCTGGAAGGCCCGTACGGGCACGCAAGTCACTCAAGTGATGGCCACGGTGCCATCTTTTTTCTGCTTCCTTGTTGGGTGCTTGGAGGGAGGCCACCTCCCCTTCTGAGCCTCAGTTTCCCCAGCTGTGTCCCCAGCATATAGCCCAGTGCCTGGCACCCAATGAAGCCCTAATAAATACTGTGTGTGTGTATCTGCCCATCTTCCATCCGTCTATCCATAGCTTTCTCTGTTTCTCTGTCTCTGTCTCTGTCCCTCCCCTGCCCCCCCCCTCGGGTAAAGCAAGGCTTTGAAGCTGCCGGGAATCATCAAGTCTAAAATCCCCTCATTGGCCAGAGGAAGATGCTAAGGCCTGGGAGGCTCAGGGACTCCTGTCATGCTTCCCTCGCCCATCCCCCTTGGCTTGGATCTGATGGATGGCAATGAGCAGTAGCGGCTCAACGTGGAGCCCAGAGGCCCACGGGGGCGGGGGCGGGGGGGGGGGGCTTCCAGCCAGGCTTGCTGTCCCTTCCGTTGTCTGAGCCTC
>NW_025344889.1:0-1074 GCF_016433145.1 Gracilinanus agilis
CCTCTGTACCCTCTCTTTCTCTATTTCCCCCTCTGTTTTTCTGTTTCTGTCTCCTCCCCCCTCCATCTTGGTCTCTGACTCCCTCATTACCTTTATCTTTCTCTTTCTCTCTCCCTCTGCCTGTTTCTCTCCATTTCTTTCCGTCTCCGTCTTCTGTCTTTTTTCTTTCTCTCTCCTGCTCCCCTCTGTCTCTGCCTCTTTATCCCTGTGTCCCTTTTTCTTTCCTTTTCTCTCCCTTTCTGTCTCTGTCCCTCTATCTCTTTGTTCCTATCTCTTCCCCCCTTCTTTCTGTCTGTCTCTCTCCCCATCTGTGTTTCTCTATCTGATTCAGTTTCTTTTTTTTCTCTCTGAATTTTCCTCTCATCACCTCTCATTCTGTCCCTCCCTCTCTGTCTATATTTGTCTCAGACCCTCTCCCTAGAAGGGTGTCTCTATCTTACTATCTCTCCCTCTCCCTCAGTCTCTCTCTCAACCCCTCTATCCCACATGTTTCTCTTGTCTGTTGCTGGCTCTTTCACTATGTCTGTCTCTGACTTTAAATCTGTCTCTTTCCTTGTTTCTCTTCTTGTCTCTGTCATTCTCTCTGTCCCTTTCTGTCACTCTTTCCCTGTTTCTCTCTTGCTTTCCCTTTCCCTGTGAATCTTTTTCTCTCTTTGAGTCTTTTGCTCTCTTCTCTTCTCTTTCTAACCCTAACCCTAACCCTGTCTCTGAAATACCTATCAGTTTGTCTCTCTCCCTCTTCCTTCCTTCCTTTCTCTCTCATTCACTATCTCCTCATCTCTCTCACTGTCTCTCTCTTTCTCTTTCCCTCCCTCTGTTTCTGTCTCTTCCTCACTGTTTTTTCCTGTCTCTGTTCCACTCACTTTCTCAGTCTCTGTAACTCCCTCTCTCTTTGTCTTACTCTGCCTGGCCTCATTCTTTTTCTCCCTTTTGCTGCCTGCCCCTGCCTATGTCTCCACTTCCCTGCTCTATTTCTCTTCCTCTGTCTCTATCATTCTTTCTTTCTCTCTTTCTGTGTCTCTCCCCTGGCTCTTCCTCCCTTACTGTTTCTGTCTTTCTATCTCTCACTGTGTC
>NW_025344890.1:0-1115 GCF_016433145.1 Gracilinanus agilis
CTATCTCTGTCTCTGTATCTGTCTTCATCTCTCTCCATCTCTTCTTTTGTTCTCCCCTTTTTTCTTTCTGTCTTTTATTTTCCTTCAGTGTTTCTCTTTTTTCTCTCTTTTTCTCATTCTGGCTTTCTCTTTTCTTTCCATCTTAGTCCCTCTCTCTTTATTTTTATGCCTCTCTTTTCCTGCCATTACTTTCTCCGACTCACTTCTTTTCTCCTTGTCTTTGGTATCTCTCCCTCTTTCTCTCTCCTCTTCATATCTCTGTCACTCCTCTCTCACTATATCTGTGTCTATCCCCAACTCATCTCTTTTCTTCTCTTCTCTTTCTTTCTCTGTCTCTGTATATTTCCCTCTTTCCTCTTTCTCTCTCTCTCTCTCATCTATACCCTATATGTCTCTGTCTCTATCTTACTCTCTTTATTTTTTCTTCACTTTCTCCCTTTCTGTCTCTCTCTCCCTCTTCTTTCTGTATCTCTCTGAGTCTCAGGCTTTCAGTCTCTATCTCTTTCTTCTTCTCTGTACCTTCTTATCTTTGTGTCTCTCTCTCTCTCTCCTCTATCTCTCTTGCTTTCTTTGTGACTCTTCTTTTTCTTGCTCAATCTCTTCACTCTCTCTCCCTCTCTGTTTAATTTTCATTGATTTTCCCTCTCTATTTCTCTTTTATCTCTTTTTCTCATTCTGTCTTTCTCTTCTATTTTCATCTTTCTTTGTCTCTCTGTCTTTATCTTTTTCTGTCTCTTTCCCACCTTTCTCTTTCTGTGAATTACTTCTTTTTCTCTTTCTGTCTTTTTGATATCTCCCTCTGTCTATCAGTCTGTCTGTCTGACTATCTATCTTTCTCTGTCTCTGTCTCTAGCTGTCTCTCTCTCCCCCCATCTCACTGTCTTTTAGTTTCTCCCTCTTTCTCCTTTACTTCTATTTCTCTCTTTCCCTCTCTGTCTTTGTCTCTCTCATTGACTTTCTTCTTTTTCTTGCTCACTCCCTTTAATCTCTCTTACTCTCTGTTTAATTTTTACTGAGTTTCCTTCTCTATTTCTCTTTTATCTTTTTTTTCTCATTTCGTCTTTCTCTGCTCTCTCATCTCTGTCTGTCTTTGATATTCTTTCTCTTTTTACCTC
>NW_025344891.1:0-1227 GCF_016433145.1 Gracilinanus agilis
GAAAGAAGCAGAGGAAATAAATGGGGGGACAATGAAGATACCATTAGGCAAGAGAGTAAAAGCTGAGATGATAGGAAGAAACCATGGAGATTGGGGGGAGATAGAAGAGTCCATTAAAGAAGGCAGTATAGAAGGGAGAAAGTGGAAGATACCATTAGTGAGAGGAGGCTAAAGTGAGACAACAGAAAGGTGCCATTGAGAATAAGTGGGGGGGATTGAATATACCATAAGGGAGGGGAGATGAAAAGGTGAGACAACAACATGGAATGATGGAGAGTGAGTGGGAGGAAAATACCATTAGTCAGGAGAGTAAAAGGTGAGATGACAGAAAGAAACACTAGTAAATTAACAGGGGAAAAAGAAGATACCATTAGGGAAGGGAAAAATGGTGAGATGATTAGAAGGAACCATAGGGAATATGTGGGGGGAGGAAAGATACTTTTACAGAGAGAAGAAAAAGGAGAGACCACAGGAAGGAAGCACTGGGGATCAGTAAGGGGAGATAGAATATTCCATTACAGAGTGAAATAAAAGGTGATATGACAGAAAGGATCCATGGAAATAAGGAACCACTGGGGATAATTAGGGGGAGATGTAAGATGCCATTAGGTAGGGGAGGAAAAGGAAAGATGACAGAAAAGGACCATGGAGAGTTAGTGGGGTGGAGGTGGGAGAAGGAAGATACCATTAGGGAAGGTAGACAAAGGCAATACAATAGGAAGGAACTATCTGGAATAAATGGGGGAAGTAAGATACCATTAAGATTGGTAGACAACCATGAGACAACAGGGAGGAACCACTGGGAATGAATGGGGGGGGAGATTCCAATAGGGAGGGAAATGAAAGGTGATACAACGGGAAAGAACCATGAAGAATAAGTGGGGGAGAAGGAAAATACCAATAGGCATGAAAGTGAAAGGTGAGAAGACAGGAAGGAACCATGGACAATTATCATGGGGGGGAGAAAGAAGATACCATTAGAGAAGTGAAAAAAGGTGAGATAATGAGAAGGAACCGCTGTGAATAAGGGGAGATAGAAGTTTCCATTACGGAAGGGAGTACAGAATGGGGGAGAAGGAGGATTCTGTTAGTGAGGGGAAGAAAAGGTGATACAAGAGGAAGGAACCATAGGAAATCATTAGGGGGAGGAAGAAGATACCATTATGGAGGGGAGGCAACCATGGAAAGAAGGAACCACTGGAAATAAGTAAGGGGAGATGTAAGATA
>NW_025344892.1:0-1327 GCF_016433145.1 Gracilinanus agilis
ATATGTCTCTCTCTCTTTCTTTCTCTCTTCTTTTTCTTGCTTAGTCTCTTCGCTCTCTTGTCTTTTTCTTTATCTATGATTTTTCTTATCTATTTCTCTTTTGTCTTTGTCTTTTCCTCAACGTCTTTCTCTTCTCTCTCCATCTCTCTGTTTGTTTTCTGTCTCTTTCCCTCACTTCTTTCTCTCTGACTCTCTTTAGTCTTTCTCCCTCTCTTTGTACTTCTCTTTCTGTCTCTTTACATCTCTTTCTCTCTCTCTGCATCTCTTCTTTTTCTGTCTCTGACTTTCCTTCTCTATTTATTTTATCTTTTTTCATTTTGCCTTTCTCTTTTCTCTCCACCTCTGTCTCTCTCTTTAATATTCTCTTTTCCCCTCTCTTCTCTCTCCAGACTCTTGACTTTTTCTCTCTGTCTCTTCAGTTTCTCTCCCTCTATATCTCTGTACTTCTCTTTCTCTCTCTGTCTCTTTATATCTACCTCTCTCTGTCTCTGTCACTCTCTCTTCTCTATTTCTCTGCCTCATCTTTTTTATCTATCTCTGCTTTTCCTTCTCTATTTTTCTTTTTTCTGTCTTTTTATAATTCTGTTTTTCTCTTCTCTTTTCATCTCTCTTTGTGTCTTTATCTTTCTGTCTCTTTCACTCCCTTCTCTTTTTGTGACTCACTTCTTTTTCTCTCTGTCTCTTTTCTATTTCTTTCTGTCTGTCTCTCTCTCTTTCCTGATGGCTCTGTCTGTCTCTGTTTCTGTCTTTCTCTCTGTCTCCCTGGTTCTCTCAATCTGTCTTTTCTATTTCTCTCTGTCTCTCTCTGTCTCTGTCTTATCTCTCTCTCTCTATCCTATTTTTCTTTCTCAAGTCTTTTCAAGCTCTTTCCCTCCTTCTGTTTTTTCCTCTCATTTTCCTGCCATCTCTTTCTCAGATTCACTTCCGTTTCTCTCTATGTCTCTTTGGTATCTATCCCTCTGTCTCTCTCTCTTCTTCATTATCTTCCTCAATTCTCTGTACTTTTCTTTATATCTCTTTATCTCTTCTCTCTTTCCTTTTCTTCTCTTTCTTTTTATGTCTCTTTATATTTCCCTCTCAACTCTTTCCATCTCTTCTCTCTCTGTCTCCATCTCTACCTTTTTCCTTCTCTCTCTTCTTTTTCTGTCTCTCTCCCCTCTCTTCTTTCTGTATCTCTCCGAATCTTAGTCTCTAAATCTGTGTCCCTTACTTTTCTCCATATTTTTTCTTTTGATCTTTCTCTCTCTATCTCTGTCTCTTTCTCCTTCTCTTTTATTGTTCTCTGTCCCTTCCTGTCTTTGTCTCTCTCTGACTCTTCTTTTTCTTG
>NW_025344893.1:0-1358 GCF_016433145.1 Gracilinanus agilis
GACAAGGAGAGAAGGAGGGAAACAGGAACAGAGATGGAGACAGGGAGAGACAAGGACAGAGTAAGACAGATGGAGACAGATGGAGAGATAGGGAGAGACGGAGAGACAGATAGAGGAGGTAGAGACAAATGGAGAGATGGAGGAGAGACAGAGGAGAGAGAAAAGAAGAGAGACAGATGGAGGGAAACAAACGGAAACAGAAATAGGGAGAGAGATGGGGAGTGGGAAAAGAGGAGGGAGACAGAGATAGGGACAGAGACATAGAGGGACAGACAGGACAGAGATGGAGAGTCAAAGATATGAGACAAGAGACAGGAATGGAGTTAGAGATGGGTGGAAATGGGAGAGACAGATGGAGAGAAGGAGAGGGGAATAGTGACAAAGAGGATAGACAGGGAGAGAGACAGAGCAACAGAGGGAGAGATAAGTGACAGGAGGAGAGAAACAGACAGATAGAAAGGGGGAGATATGGAGACAGGAAGGGGAGAGAGAGAGGCAGAGATACAGAAACAGGGAGAGATGGAGACAGAAGGAACCAGAGACAGATGGAGGAGACAGGAGAGACGGGGAGAGAATGAGGGAATCAGACAGACAGGCCTAGAGAGACAGACAGGAACAGGAGAGAGAGAGAGATGGAGACAGAGACAAAGAGGGAGATATACAGAAAGGGAGAGAGATACAGAGAGATAGGGAGAGAAACAGAGACAGAGACAAAAAGAATGATGGGAGAGACAAATGGACAGGAGAAACGTGGAGACATAGGAGAGATAGAGATGAAAAGATAGAAATAGAGGAGACCCGGAAATGGAGACAGGAACAGAAGGGGAGAGACAAAGAGAGGGAGACAGACAGGAACATAGGGAGAGAAAAATGGAGACAGAGAAGACGGAGACAGAGACGGAGACAGAGAGGAGAGACAGAAAGAAAGAGACCTCAAGACAGACGGAGAGAGAGGGAGAGAAACGGAGACGGAGGGAGAGATGGAGACAGAAGGAGAGATAGAGGCAAATGGAGAGAGAGACAGACAAGGAGAGCGAAATGGAGTTGGGTGGGGAGACAGAGAAGGAAGGCTTGACTTCCCCCCCTCATGGCTCTACATTTGAAGGGAGTTCATGGAAAGTCCTAGTCACACAAGAAGGGAGCCCCAAGCTGCCCTCCCTGGCTTCCTTTTGAGTCCTCTGCTAAAATCTAGCCTTCTACAAACTATCGGGGTTCTTTCGGGTCTTTTAATCTTACAATCTCTGCAATTTGCTACTGTTGTGACCTTACATGAGTCATTTTTATGAGAGGGAGAGAGGCATGGGAGGAGATGGGTGAGATGGAGAAGGGGGGAAGAGTGGGAGAGAGGAGTAAAAGAT
>NW_025344894.1:0-1265 GCF_016433145.1 Gracilinanus agilis
ATGTGTACAAGAGAGAAAGGAAGGGGGAGAGTTAGAATGATAGGGAGACAGAAAGAAACAAAGAGAGGCTGAGACAGTGATGGAGAGACAAACTGAGAGAGAGAGAGAGAAGAGGGTGACTGAGAGAGGGAGAGAGAAAGAAGAATGAAGAGACAGACATGAAGAGACAGACAGAAAAGATGGGAGATAGAGAATGAGGCAACAATAGAAAGAGGAGGGACAAGTCAGAAGGATAGAGAGAGAAGGGGTGAAAGGACAGAAGGAAGGGGAGAGAGGAGAGAGAGTTAGAGGAGAGAATGGAAGGAGGGAGGGAAAGAAAGAATCAGAAGGGGAAGGAGATGGAAAAAAGAGGGAATGGAAAAGAGGAGAGGGTGGAAGAGTTAGGAGGGGAGAGATATAAGATATAAGGAGAGAGAGAAGCAGAGTAGGAAGGAAAGAGAAGGAGAGGGGAGAGAGAGGTAAGGGAAGAGAGAAAAGGGAGGAAAGAGAGTCAGAAAGGAATGGAGATGGAAGAGAGGGAAGAGAAAAGAGGGGGAAAGATGCGAGAGAGAGGAAAGTGGACAGTCAGAAGGGGAGGAGGAGAAGGGAAAAGAGAGCCAGAAGGAGAGCAAAGAACTTTGAGCAAAGGGTACAGAGAGAGAAGGAAAGAAAGAAAAGGAAAGGGAAACAGACATCAAGACAAAGTCAGAGAAAAAGAGGGAGAGAGAAAACAGAAAGATGAAGAGACAGGCAAAGGAAGTGAGAAACTCAGTGGGAAGGGGAGAGATGAGAGAGAGGGAGAGACAGAGAGAGAGAAGGCAAGTGACATATGAATCAGTATATACAGAGAGAGGCAGAGAGAAAGAGAGGTAAGGAGGGAGACAGTGAGAGAGGATGAGGCAGAAAGCCAGGAGATAAAGGCTAGCCAGTTGGAGAGAAGGAGATAGAGATAGGAAGAGAAATGGGTAAAGAGAGGAGACAAATGAGGTAGAGAGAGAAATACATTGATAAGGAATTGAGAGATAGGGAAAGAAAGAACCTGCAAGGAGGGGAGGGAAAGACAGAAAGACAGGAACAGAGACAGGTAGAGATAGTGACAGACACAGAAATGGACAGATGAGACAGAGGAGGGATTCTGAGAAATATAGAGAGACTGAGACAAATATTTAAATAGAGAGGGAGGGAGAGACAGAGGGACAGAAAAAGGGAGAGAGGGAGGGAGGGAAACAGTGCAGAAAAGGAGAGACATAGGCAGAGACAACAAAAAGATAAAAAGATTGAGACAG
>NW_025344895.1:0-2955 GCF_016433145.1 Gracilinanus agilis
CCCAAGGTCACACAGCTGGGAAGTGTCTGAGGCCGGATTTGAACCTAGGACCTCCCGTCTCTAGGCCTGGCTCTCAATCCACTGAGCTACCCAGCTGCCCCCTTTTTTTTTTTTTTTGGTCTTTACCCTCCTCTCTCTGGAGGTTCTTCAGCTTTCAATGTCCTTTCTAAAATATGGCTCCCCAGGGGGCAGCTGGGTAGCTCAGTGGATTGAGAGTCAGGCCTAGAGATGGGAGGTCCTGGGTTCAAATCTGTCCACAGACACTTCCCAGCTGTGTGACCCTGGGCAAGTCACTTGACCCCCATTGCCCACCCTGATCACTCTTCCACCTAGGAGCCAATACACAGAAATTAAGGGTTTAAAAAAATAAAATAAGATAAGATAAAATAAGATAAAATAAAATAAAATAAAATAAAATAAAATAAAATAAAATAAAATATGGCTCCCCAAATGGAATAAGCTCCTCTACAAGTTGTCTGAGCAAGGTATGGTAGTGAGGCTCTCTCCTCTTTTTGCCTCCATGCTGTGTTTCTCCTCAGGGAGCTCAAAAGAACCCTAGCCACTTGGGGCTACACTCTTACACTCGAGTCAAAATGAGCTTCCAGTCCACTCCAATCCCCTGGTCTTTTTCACACCAACCTAACTGCTGTCTAATCATGCCTCCTCCATGTTTTGTCAGTGAAGTCAATATTTTTGAGCCCAGTAAGGCTTGACTTTTTTGACTGAAATTTCATCTCCTTGGACTAAGGGCAGCGTTGTAAACGGTTGAGGTTCTCTGGGCTCCTGACTCCTCTTTCCGTGGCCGTCATACAGCACGGTTTCCAGGGCCCTCGGCGTCAGAGTCCCCCCGGACGATTTGCAGCTTGTCGGTGCCCTTCCCTAAATGTGCCACTCAGAACTGAGCATCCTTCTCTAGATGGGTTCTGGCCCGTCCCCAGGGGCTGCCACCTCCTTATTCTCAGGAGCCCCAGACTTCTCTTAAAGCAACCCAAGACAGTATGATCTTTGTCATTAGTGTACGTGACTCTGATGCTTCCTAGTAAGCTTGCGGGCCCCTAAAAGCGACAGCTTTCTGCCATGGGAACTCTGGTCCAGCTCGCTGCTCTTCCCATGTGTTTTCCTCTCTCTAGCTGGCTGTCGGGAAGCTCTTGCTTGCTTTCTTTCATTTCGGAGGCTCTGCTATAGAACACTAGAATATGAATGCGCCTCGCCTTTTATTTTTCTCTTGTGCTAATCCAGCACGGATGTCCAAGTGACTGGGGAATCATTGCTAGGCTACCAGGACCCAGGGGGTGGGGGGAAAGGAACATTCACATGTGGTCAGAAATATGGCTTTGCTCGGGAAGGTGGGCAGGCCACCACCAGCTGCCCTCACTCATCTCAAGCGTCCTCTCTTCACAGCAGAAGTCCAATAAATCTGGAGGCTTGTGTGTGTTCTGAATAAATATTGTCAGGTTAACTCCAGAGCAGACTTTGAAAAGATGTTTCTCTATTTTTTTTCCTTCTCACTCAGATTTATTTATAAAGATGAGATCTGGTGTTAGCCCGAACCACGCTAAGAAGGAAAAGGCTTATCGTTAAATACCAGGCTGCCATTTATTTATGCCAATGAGTGATAGGCTGGCTTTGTCTTTAAAGCACAAGAGAGAAAATATTGGGGGGGGTTACTTTTCTATCCTTCTATTTTCCAGGGAACCCCCAAACAAACTCCCCCCCCCCAAAATTGATCCAGCAAAAGCACCTAATGGAGGAATCGTGGCCGGTAATGTGGACCATTTGTCACTCTGGCCTTTTACCATTCGTGAGCAGAAAAGAAGGAATTTGTGCTTTAAATTGTACTAATTTGTCCTTCGCATAAAACCGAAGATGTGCAGCCTCTCCACACTCGTCTGTGTTTCCATTGTTGTAGTCATTGTGTATGCTGTTCTCGTGGCTCTGCTGCTGCCATGTCTGTCACTTCCTACCCAGAAGGGCCTGGGCTGCTCCAGGGACAGGGCCGCTTTGTTTTGGTTGGTCTCTGCCCCCCCACCCCCCACCCCATCCCCAGAACAGTGCCTGAGACAGAGATATTTAATCAGTGCTTGGGGTCCGAGCACATAGCTTCCTATTGGACCTCCACCAGGGTCGCCCATTCCCCAGCAAACCCTTTTCGGTTTGGCAGTTTGAGGTTTCGTGCCCGATCCAAGACCGGCTGCTCTGAAGAACGTGTCTTCGGCCCCTTCGAACTCGACGCTGGCGCTCGTGTGCCCTTTTGCTTGGCACACATGGGGCGAGCCGTAAGCAACGCAGTAGAGTGGAAAGTGTGCGAAGTTTGGGTCGGGGGTGGGGGGTGGGGGCTTCGGATTCGCTCTGGAGGGGCCCCAAAGGAGCCGATCGATCGCTCTCTGTGGACCTCAGTTTCCTCCTCTGTTAAAATGAGTCAGTTGAGCACCCGTCCTTATTTGTAAGTTAGTTCTCTTCCAACCCCAGCAGTCTGGGATTCCGATTGGAATGTGTCTCATAAGTGATTCAACAAGGAGAAGAAGCAAATGCTGGAATGCGGGGCCCTGTGGCATGTCACAGAGGAGAAGATGTTTTTCTTGTTGTCTACAAGTTCTCTGCCAGATAATTGCCTGCCAGGAATTATTTTATCTTTTCTGTCGAGTACAAAGTCCCCATAAATGCTCAAGCCTAGGCAAATTAGGCAGACAGCCAAGCACAGGAAGGTTTATTTTTTTATATACCTCTCTTTACAATGTAAGGATTCTTTGCAAAAGAGATACTTGTGCCCTGGGGATAATGACTTGGGGTTCAAAGAGAAGCCAGGGGTCTGGTTCCCTCTAGAAGCGCTTTTCTTCATTAATGGAAACAGATTATCAATTCTTTCAGAATCTCTCCCTCTCTTCCCACCCCCATCGTTTTCTCTTCCTCCCCTTCATCCTCTCCCTGCCTTCCCCTCCTTCACTATCTCAGACT
>NW_025344896.1:0-1222 GCF_016433145.1 Gracilinanus agilis
CACACACACACACACACACACACACACAGATAGAGGGGTAAGGGAAAGACAGAGTGACAGAGATAAACAGACTGGTACAGAAAGAGAAACACAGAGATGTGCAAAGAGATGAAGAGATAGAGGGAGAGCCTGAGATGGAGACAGAAAAGCAAGAGAGAAATAGGAAGACATTGATAGAGAGACAGAGAGACAGATAGAAATAGTAAGGGAGGAAGAGACAAAGGGAAAGGGAAAGTCAGACAGAGGGAGAGACAGAAAAACTGAGGAGAGAGGGAGACAGAGGGAGATAGAGAGAAGGGAGAGAAAAATAGGGAATGAAAGAGAGGAAAGAAAACAGAGCATGGAAAGAGAGACAAAGACAGAAGAAGCAAAAAGGAAAATGAGAGGCAGAAAAGAGAGTCAGAGAGACAGCTATCAGGATAGAGAGAAGGACAAAAAGACAAAAAAAATGGGACCAGAGAGAGGGGGAAATGGAGAGATAGATGGAGAGAAAGCCAGAGGAGAGACAGAGACTGAGAAACAGTGAGAGGAAGAGAGAATGATAGAGACAGAGAGGAAAAAACAGTGCTAGGAAGAGGCAGACAGAAACAGAGAGAGTGAAAGACAGTTTGAGAGATAGAAAGGAAGGGAAGAGAGTCAAAATGATGAGTATTTGAAAGACAGAGACAGGTAGAAAGAAAGAGATGTGAGAAAGAGAGTGATGGAAAGAGAGAGAGAGACACATATGGAAAGAGAGAGGGATAGAAAGAGTGACAGAGAGGAAGACAGACAGGGGCAGAGACAGAGTTAGTCAGCAACAGACAAGAGAAACATGAGAGACAGAGACAGATAGAGGAATTGAGGAAGAAGGAAAGACAGGGAGACAGGGACACCCTTCTAGGGAAAGAGAGAGAGGAACTGAGACAAATACAGAGAGGGAAAGAAAGAGAGGCAGGAGGAATAGACACAGAGAGACTGAATCAGAGAGATAGATAGATGGGGAGAAAAAGAGAAAGAGAGCAGGGAAGAGATAGACAGAAGGGGCAGAGAAAAAAGGGGAGAGAGAAAAAAAGAGATGGAGGGACAGACAGAGAGAGAGGGAAAGAAAAAGGGACACAAGGAGAAAGAGCCAGAGCCAGAAGGGGAGTGGGAAAGACGGAGAGAAATAACAAAAGAGAGGGAGAGTCAGAGACAGGAAGAAGTGGAGAGAAACAGGCATAAGGAGAGAGAGACAGAAACAGAG
>NW_025344897.1:0-1446 GCF_016433145.1 Gracilinanus agilis
GAGAAAATGCAGTGAAGAGTGATGGAGACAAAAGAAAGGGAGAGGTGAGAAAAAAGAAAGGGGGAGACAGTGACAGAGAATATGTGTGACAAAGGAGAGGAAAAACAGGCAGAGGAGGGAGAAGAAAAGAGGAGAGAGAAAAGGGAATGAAACAGAAATAAAGGAGAGAGAGACAAAGAGGAAGAAGTAAAAACAGAAAGAGAAGGAAAGACAGATGAGAGAGAAGGAAAGAGAAACAGTAACAAAGTGAAACAGAGACAGGATGAGGAGGAGGGACAAACAAAAAAGCAGACATGGGACAGAAAAGGAGACAGTGACAGACACAAAGAGACAGAAGAGAAGGAGAAACAGAAATAGAGAACATGAGACACAAAGTAGTAGAAAGAATGAGGTGAGAGACAGAAGAGCTAAAGACATAAAGAGGAGAAATAGATGTAGAGAGAAAGGCAGATACGAGGAGAGAAAGAAAGGGAGAAAGAGGAGAGGGATGAGAGAAACAGGCAGAGAAGAGGAAGAAAATGACAGCAAAGGAGAAAGACAAAAGGTGAGAGATGGAGAGACAAAAAAAGACACTGGCAGAGACAGAGAGAAGAGAGGAGAGAGATGGACAGAAAAGGAGAGAAATGGAAGGGGAGAAAAGGAAGAGAAATATAGAACTATAGAGAGCAGAGTGACAGAAAAGGAGAAAGAAGAGACAGATAGGACAGCCAGAAAGAGAAAAGAGATGCAGAGAGACAGGGAAAGAGAGAATGAGAGGGAGAGAGAGACAGAGACAAAGAGAGAGACAGAGATGCAGAAGGAGAGAAACAGAGATAGATGCAAAGCTACAAAGGGAAGACAGAGAAAGGGAGTTGGAGAGAGAGAGTAAGCAGGAAAGAGAGAGAGGGGAGTCATAGAAAGAGACAGAACAGAAAAACAGAAAAGGAGAGCGATACAGAGAGGAGACAGGAGAGAGAGAAGTAGAGAGACACACACAGAGAGAAAGAGAGATGGAGTGAGACTGAGAGGACATCCAGAAACAGAAAGGAGAGACACAGAGGAGAGACAGGAGACATAGGAGAGGGGCAGTGAGAGGAGTCAGGGAAAGATAAAAAGACAGAGGGAGAGACAGAGAACAGACAAACAGAAAAGGAGAGAAACAGAGGGGAGTCAGAAGGAAAGACAGAGGAGAGACAGAGAGAGAGTGAAACTGAGAGAGGACAGCCAGAAACAGAAAGGAGAGAGACACAGAGAAGAGGGAAGGAAGGAGATGGACAGAGAGAAAAGAGAGATAGAAGAAAGACAGAGACAGAGGGAAAGTCAGGGAGAGGAGACAGAGAAAGATACAGTGGGAGACATAGAAAGAAGGACAACCAGAAACAGAAAGGAAGAGAGAGACAGAAGGAGAGAAACAGGAGAGAGAGACAGACAGAGAAAAGAGACAAAGATGGAGTAAGAATGAAAGAG
>NW_025344898.1:0-1069 GCF_016433145.1 Gracilinanus agilis
GAGGGGAGGGGAGGGGAGGGAAGGGGAGAGGAGGGGAGAAGCCCTACAGAAGCACTCCTTGGGGGAGTCCCAGCACCAAGGGCTGCTCTCCGCAAACACGCACCCTTCTCCCATCCCCCTCCAGGGAGTCCCCCCAAACTTTGGCCCAATCCAGCCTCCGGGGATGCTCGCTGGCTCTCGCTTTGCCCTGGCTGGCGGGCTGACGTAATTTACAGCCCTCTGACAACCCTGACTTGGGTTTCTCCAGGCAGCGGGCCCTTCTCTGAGCCCTACTCTGGCCCTGGCCAAGGGAGGAGGGGAGTCGGGCTGGAGCGGCTCTCCCTTCCCCAGGTGGCAGATGCTGAGGCAGAGCCTCGCCCGCCCGCCCGCCCGCCTTCAGAGCTCCGCAGGGGAGCCTCTCGGATATGGGGCATCCTCAGGGAGGGTGGGGTGGGGCCCTGGTCAGGTGGGCAAGAGAACTGCTCCCAGCGAGGGCCGGGCAGGAACAGCGTCCCCTCCCCCACCTGCCCACAGGCCTCCGGGGCCCCTCAGAGACTTCTGAACTGCTCCCCGGGCGCCGGCCCGGCCCTGTTTACCTGTGGGGCTGGACACCGAGTGTCCGGAGCTCTCCCAGGGGGCCCAGAAGGCAGAGGCGGCCGCGTCTCGGGAGAGAGGCCCGCGGCTTTCCAGACAGGAGCTCCAGGCCCCTACGCAGAGGCTCGGCTCCCTCCCCGCGCTGAGCCCCCCGCCATCCGGCCTAGCCAAAGCCCTGCTCCAGAGCAGCCTCGCCGCCGGCTGCCTGGAAACCAGGCGCCGATGCGCCCACGACGACGGGAGGCGCCGGGAACCAGCCGGGCGCGCGCCGCCGCCGCCCGAGGGGAGCCGAGAACTAGGGGACAAAGTTTCTCGGCGCCGCGGGGCTTAGCGGGGGGACCAGGGGCCTGGCCAGAGCCTGGCTTCGCCGCCCCCCTCGGAAGTGGCCGGAGCGCCCGGAGGGGCTGCAAGTCGGCCCGAGGGGGAGGAGGAGCAGCGAGCGGGCCCAAGTTCGCAGCCCCGGGAGGGGGCGGCGCGCAGGCAGCCCGGCTCGCGC
>NW_025344899.1:0-1053 GCF_016433145.1 Gracilinanus agilis
TGTAGGGAGGTAGAAAGGGAGGAAGAGGAAGGGAAAGGGGAAGGGGGAGAGGGGAGGAGAGTGAAGAAAGAGGAAAGATGAAGGGAGAGAAGTTGGGAGGTAAAAAGGGAGGGAGAAGAGAGAGGAGGGGACAGAAACAGAAAGAGGGAGAGAGGAAGGAAGGAGAGATGGGAGGTGGAGGGAAGTGGAAAGAAAGGGAGATGGAGGGAAAGAGGGGAAAGAGGTAGGGACAGAGGGAGAGGGAAAGGATGAGAAAGAGAGATGGAGAACAGAGGCAGGTCGGAGAAGAGGGAGGGTGGGAAGAGAGAGGGAGGAGGGATGGGAATGGTGAGAGGGAGAGGGAGGAGAGGGGGTGATAAAGGGAAGGAAAAAGAAGAGAGTAGAAGGAGAAGGAGGAGAGAAGGAGGTGAGAGAAATGGAAGAGAGGAAAAAGGAAAGTACAGAGTTAGAATAGGGGGAGAGGAAGAAGCCTGATGGAGATAGGAAGAGAAAGGGAGAGGAGGTAACAAGGGAAGAAGAGAGTGGAAAGAGAAAAGGAAGAGAGAAGGGAGAAGAAAGGGAGGGGAGAGAGAGGAAGAGGAGGGGACAGAGGGAGGGGAGAGGGAGGTAGGAGAGAAGGGGAGAGAATAAGAAAGGAGGGAAAGGCGAGGAGCAGGAGGAGGAGAGGAAGAAGAGGTAAAGGAAGGGAGGGGAGAATAGGAAGGGAGAGAGAGGGAAGGAGAGTAAGGGGGAGAAAGAAGAGAAAGAAAAGGGAGAAAGTAGAAAAGGGGAAAGAAGGGAGAGAGGGTAGAGAGAAGATAAGGGAAGAGAGGGAAAGGAGAGGGGGACAGGGTAAAAAGGAGAGGAAAGAGGGCAAGAAAAGAGGAGAGGGGAGAGGGAGAAAGGAAGAGAGGAAGGAGTGGGGAGAAGGGGACAGAGATAAAGGGAGAGAAGGAGGGAGGGGAGGAAGAGGAGAGTGGGGAGAAAGAGAGGGTAAAGGAGAAGAGAGAGGATGGAGGGGGAACAGAGAGGGAGGAGAGAGAGATAAAGAGAGGGAGGGAGAGAGAGTTAAGG
>NW_025344900.1:0-1028 GCF_016433145.1 Gracilinanus agilis
GGCGGGAGACAGAGTGAGGCTGACCGCCGAAGAGTCCAGGAAGTGAGGAATGAGGTATTTCATAACAATCTCCCCAGTTGCTCCAGGTCGCGCCGCCCCGCCCCCGCCCTGCCCCTTTTACTTGGCTTCCCTTTGCTCTCCCTGAAGAATGAGGCGCGAAGACTTGAATGGCTCTCTCCCTGCAGCCCATGACCCGGGTCCACGGCCAGCCAGAACTCTGTTCCCCAAAGGGAGTGATGAGGTACTTAATGGGAATCTCGAGAGCCTCCACACCCGCCCTGCCCCGCACCCTCCATCTCCACCCCCCTCACACACACTGGCCCCCTTCCCTTGGCGTCCCGTTGCCAATGGCGAAGAAGGAGCCGCAGAGTTCCCAGCCGCCGTCCCCTCTCGAATCCGCCTCGCCCCCGCCCCCCGCCAAACAAACACACAAACCTTCGATTAAGGGGGAAAAGAGGCATTTAATAAGAATCTCCACAGTTCCTTCCCCTCCCGCAAACCCCGTCCCCTAAAGTGAACAACCCCCTCTTTAACGGTTCTCTCCAGTTTCTCGATATGCCCCTCCCACCCCCCACTCCCCAAAAACCACACTGGGCTGGCTTCTGTCTGCCCTTTATGAAGCCTGAGATGCTTAAGGCCCGAGCGCGCGCCTGCCTGCCTGCCTGCCTGCCTGCGCGGCCACACACGCACGAAGGTGTCCTCCCCCCGCCAGTCCTACCCACCGAATGACCCCCTATTGGACACCAATCTTCGGAGTAACTCCCGCCTCGGTCACCCCCGTCCCGCACCCGCGAGTCCTCGGGGAAGAAGGAGAAGCCCAAGTCCCGAGCGTGTCTCCCTCCCCCCAGAAAAGGAAGGAGCAGATTATTGAAGAATCTGCGAAGCCTCTCCAGATTCCCGGGCGCCCCCCACGCCGGGCTCCGCGCCCATTTCGAATAGCTTCCCTTGGCCCTTAGTGAAGAATGCGGCTACTCCCGAGCGTCCGACCATCCCCCCCACCCGCGCCGGCCCTGGGCGGAGTCCTCTCC
>NW_025344901.1:0-1417 GCF_016433145.1 Gracilinanus agilis
TGTCTCTGTCTGTCTCTCACTCTCTATCTCTTTCCCACTGCCCCTTCTCTCCCTCTCTCTCCATCTCTCTCTCTGCCTCTGCCTTTTTGTCTTTTTCTGTGTCAGCCTCTGTCTCTCTCTCCCCCTGTCTCTGTGCCTCTCTGTCTGTCTCCCTCTCTCTGTATCTCCCTTCCTCTTTCTCTGTTTCCCCCTTGTCGTTCTCTGTTATCTCTGTCTCTCCCTCCCTCTGCCTTCCTCTCTGTCTCTGTCTCTGTGTCTCAGTCTTTGTCTTCCTGTCTCTTTCTGTCTCTCTGTCTTCTTTCTTAGTCTCAGTCTGTCTCTGTCTCCCTGTGTCTTTCTCTGCCTCTCTCCCCACCTTTGACTCTATCTTTATCTCTCTGTCTTGGTCTCTGTCTCTGTTTCTCTCTTTCTGTCTGTCCCTGTGTCTCTGTCTTTCTATCTCTGTGTCTCTCCCTCTCTCTTTCTCTCTGTCTCTGTCTCTCTCCCCCCCACCCACCTGTTTGTGTTTTTCTGTCTCTCTACCTCTCTTGTCTTTTCCTCTGTCTCTCTGTGTCTCTCTGTGTGTCTCTCCCTCCTTCTCTCCCTCCCTCTTTCTCTCACTGTCTGTCTGCATCTGTGTTAGAATTTGGCTTTCTGTTGCTCTTATGAGGCTGCGTTTGCATTGTTCTCCGGAATCCCTGGTCAGGAACGTCTCTGTGCCAGTGGAGAGCTCTAAAACATCCCTAAAGCATCCCTGGATATATGTCTGTGCCCACCCAGATGTGTTTATGTCCACGTGTGTGTGTGTGTAGTAATATAAAACATTACGATAAAATTCCTCAGACAGGATTGGAACTTAATAAGTCACTAAACCTCTGAGCCTCAGTCTCCTCATCTGTAAAATGGGAAGGTTGGATGACTGAGTCTCAATTGGTCCTACCAGTTCTGCTTACATGAGAAAGAACATGTAGATTTATAAGCTATGGCAAGTCTCTATTCAGCTGTCAAAAGTCGGGTCAATGGAATTCCTGTTCAGATGGCCTCAGTGGTCCCAGCTGTCCCTTTCGACTTCTGCATTCTCTGGTCCTCCAAGACTTGGAACGGAGCTCTGGAGCCCTCTCTGGTCATAGTTGGGAGGTCAGTGCAGTCCTGTCATTAGATAAATGAGGAAACTGAGGTACCCTGAAACTATTCCCCTACCTGCCCAAACCATTAAACCCAAGGCTTAAGAAACTATCCCCCTAAACCATTAAGCCCAAGGCCTAAGAAACTTCCCCCCTAAACTATTAAGCCCAAGGCCTAAGAAACTATCCCCCCCAAAACCATTAAGCCCAAAGCCTAAGAAACTATCCCCACCAAAACCATTAAGCCCAACGCCTAAGAAACTATCCCCACCAAAACCATTAAGCCCAAGGCCTAAGAAACTTCACCCCCAAAA
>NW_025344902.1:0-1710 GCF_016433145.1 Gracilinanus agilis
AGACAGCGAGAGGGAGAGAGATGGAGTGAGAGACAGAGACAGAGAGACAGAGACAGAGAGTGGGAGGGAAGGAGACAGAGAGAGAGAGAAGGAGATAGAGAGACAGAGAGATAGAGACAGAGAGGGGGGAGAGAGACACAGAGAGATAGAGAGAGAGACATAGAGAGAGGGGGCAGAGGGAGAGAGTGGGAGGGAGGAGAGAGGGAGAGAGACAGAGAGGGAGAGAGAGAGAGAGAGAGAGGAGGGAAAGAGAGAGTCTGGCTGCTGCTGCTGCTGCTGCTGCTGCTGCTGCTGCTGCTGCTGGTTTCAGACTCCCAGTGTACCACGTTCCAGTCCCCTCGTCCTGGCCGCTCCCGCTTTTCTGGATCCACACGATGAGGATGCGGGCCGTCGAGGGGGCACTGAGGGGCTGGGCCAGCGTTGCTAATGGTCTTTGGCGCCCTAAAGCTCTCTGTTGCTGGTGGGCGGGTGGAAGCTGCCAATAAGGCTGCCCCGGGAGCTGCTCTGGGATGGGGAGAGGGAGAGGACCCGGATCCGTTCGCAGGTGGAGCCTAGTCCCCAGGAGTGCTAGAACAGGCTGCTCTCAGAAGAGGCGCTTCCCGGGGCACCAGGACACCCCTGACAGCCCGTTAATTGTAGCTCTAATTATGGACTGAGGAGTTAGGGTCGCTGAGGAAAGAGTATCAGGTTTAGCTGCCATCCCGGGGGCTCTGCAACTTGCTCCCTGGGTGATCTTGGGCAAGTCACTTCACGCTGGGACTCAGTTTCCCTGGGACTCTGGGTCCGTGCCTGCTTAAAAGCTTCCCTCCTAAGGCTCGTTGAGGCATCTCCCTCTGTTTGCCGGCTCCTTATGGGGGGGGCAGCCTCCCTGGGCTTGGAGACTGAGAGCCGGGGCGGGGGGAGGGGGGGAACCTGAGAGACCAGCCAGCCCAACCTCTTCATTTTAAGGAACGAAGAATTCAAGAACTCAGTTAAGGATTTGGGTCACCCAATTTGCACACTGCCGGGCTGGGCCCTGGGTTTCAGGATCTCCCAACTTCTAGCCGTTGGCCCCATGCCAAAGTATTGATCAAGGGCTGGCACATGGCACAGAGATCGCCCTCGCCACCTGCTTGCCACAGAACGGGCCGGATCGGAGATGGGACTTCTTTCAGGCAGTCCTAGCAGCTGTGCGGATCTCCGAAATGCTGCCTGTCCAGCCAACAGCTGCCTGAGTGCCAGTCGAGGTGGGGACCTTCCCGGAGAGCCAGGACGGCCCGGGGAGCCGGGGGTCCCCGGGACTTACCTGCTTTCTGAAGCCTCTGCTCCGGGCGGTTGGCAGAGCCGCAGGAAACTTTCCTAGTCGAGGCAGAGGCTGCTGCTGTGAACTTGACAACTCTTTGGGCTGTACCAAGCTCTGAGTGCAGGGGGAAGCTCTGCTCAGCAACTTTAGGAGCAACCGTTGTCCAGTGCAGGCAGCCAGGAATTGATCTTGAGTCATAAGGGAGAGGGGGAAGGCGTTCCCTAGTCCCTGCCTCCCTGCATTCTTGACATCGGGCCAACTGGGATGCCCCCCTGGCTGGGGGCAGGGCCGGACCAGCTGCCTTGGGGACAAATCTGCTAAGAGAGCAAGAAAAAGAGAGAGAAGGAGAGAAAGAAAAAGAAAGAAAGGAAGAAAGAAAGAGAGAAAGAAAGAAAGAAAAAGAAAGGAAGGAAGGGAGGGAGGGAGGG
>NW_025344903.1:0-1188 GCF_016433145.1 Gracilinanus agilis
CCGTCCGTCCGTCCGTCCGAGGCAGGCAGGTGAGGGAGGGCTCGAGCTGCGGATCTCCGTCGGAGGGCACCGCGGCAGGCAGAAGGCAGAGGGCCGGCCCCAGCCCCAGGCAGACCCAGCGGCGCCTCGAGCTCCGGGCGAGCCCCGGCTTTCCAGCCTCCCCAGAAGGGCTTCTAACGGCGGCCCCCGAAGGTGCCAGCTCCAAGCCCTGGGAATCGGCTCCCGATTCACGGCCTAAATCGCTGCAGAGTGAGCTTTCCTGCCGCAGCAAACCTGGCTGGGGAAGCCGTGAGCTCTCGGCCGGCCGCTGCTCAGAACCCAGCAGGACCCCCAAGACGAGCCCCCTCCTTCCCGGCCGGCTCACAGCTTCGTAGCTCTCGTCCCAAAGCTAGAAACAAGACTCGAACTCGGCACCCACGGCACCCCTGGAGGGACCGGGTCAGGGGAACCCGGGTTCAGCCCTTGCCTCTGACCCTTACCGGCGGTAGGACGGACGACGGGCTGAAGTCACCCCCTCCCCAGAGGCCCAGCTAACTCCGGAAGAACGTCCTTCTGGCCAGGCCGGAGAATGAACGGATGGAAAGAATCCCCACACCGGGAGCTCCCACACTGACGAGCGCTCCGGCCTGGCCTGCCATTCAGGGCTCCCGTGACCGGCTCTGTCTCCGTGTCTCACTGCCCCCTCTGAGGAAGGGGGGCTCCCAAAGCACCCTCCCAGCCACCCTTTGGCCGCTCCCCTTCTCCAGGGGCCACACACGAGGCGCCAAATGGCTGTTTCCTGCCCCACGGCCGGCGCCCACGTCTCTCGCCTCCCCCGTACCGAGCCGCGGCGGCCCGTCTTGGGGCTTCTCCCTTCAGAGCTCCCCCCTCCTCCCTGCCCTGGCCCAGGCCGCTCCCCTCGCCGTGGGCCATGGCGTGGCCGCTGGGGCTCTCCCTCCCCAGGCGAGGCCGGGCGGCAGCGTTTACTGTGGAGCCCGGGTGGGAGGCGGTGATGGCCGCAGGGGCGTCTGGGGGCCGCGAGTCACCGGGAGGGGCGCCGAGCAGCGCCGAGCCATGTTTTTCTGGAAAGTCTGGGAACCCCTGCTGTAGCCCGACGGGCCGGCAGCGGGCGGGCGGGGGGCCCCGCACGGACGGACGGACGGACAGCAAAGACTTCCTGCGGGACGTGGGCTTTGAGAGGACTCGCAG
>NW_025344904.1:0-1167 GCF_016433145.1 Gracilinanus agilis
TCCCCCCCTCCCCCTTCTCTCCCTTTTTCTCCCCTTCCCTCCCCTCCTCTCCCAGGGTCTTTGCACCCAGACCCGACCCTTGGAAGGGCCTTTTCCCTCCATCAAGGTACTCCGAATCTCTCTGCACGCCCCTCCCCACTTCTTGCTGTGTGGGCGCATCGCACCCCAGGAAGGGCAGAAGACAAGCAGCAGAGCTTCTGGGTCTGCAGCTGCGGTCTCCCTTCAGCTGATCCTCTTCCTTCCCCTCCCTCCTCCTTTCCCCTTCCCCCTTCCCCCTTCCTCTACCTTCTTTTTTTTGCCCCCTTCTTCCTCACCCCCCCCCCCTGGCTGCAGCCCAGAGTGGGTAAACCCCACCTCTAGAAGACCAGTAGACTAGAAGACCGGAGACCACGCAGACCTTCAAAGGAACTACTAATGTAGTCTCCTTGCCCCTTCCTTCTCCCCCATCCCCTTTCTCCCTTCCCTATTCCAACCCCTTCCTCCACCACCCCACCCCCACCCCCGTCGCTCAGTCTCGGTGAGTGGACCCCACCCCTGGAAGACCAGCAGACTAGATCCTGCAGCTGTGCTTGGGGGGAGGGGGAACTGCCACTGCAATCTTCCTTTATTATCCCCCCCTAACTCTCCCCACCTTCCCTCCCCTCTTCTCCCTTCTCCTTTCCCCTCTTCCCATCCACTGGCCAGTGTGAGCAGACCCTGTCCCTGGGAGGCCTTTATTTCTCTGCAGAGCCACTGGGGCTGGGATGGCAGGTTCTCCCTCTCCCCTCCTCGCCACCCTTTGAAACCTACCCTCCCACTCCCCTCAGCAATGGGGAACCCTGTCCCTGGAAAGCCCCAGTCCTTCTGCAGAACTGCGGTTGCAGTGGACCAGCTGGCCCTCCTGAAAGGCAATTCTTCCCCCTTCCTTCAGCTTTTGATCTTCTCTGGGCTGCGTCTTGGAGAAAGGCCCTGAGACCCGACTGTGCTGCTGTCATTGCTGTGGAAAAGACTGAACCTGGAGGATTTCACTGCCCATGGCTAGCCCTTTGTCAACAGGGCAGCCAGCGCCTTCTTCAACCTGGCTAGAATGGAGGCTCCCAATTCCTTGGTGCCATCGGCTGTGAACTGGTATGCAACTGTTTCCTTGACCTCTTAAATGATGGAGAAATTGGGAGCTGGCCTCTTCCC
>NW_025344905.1:0-1105 GCF_016433145.1 Gracilinanus agilis
GGATGGCTTCCTCGCTGTCTAGGTGGGTCTTGAGGAGGGAGAAGGAAGTTCAGAAGGGCTCGCAGCAAGGTGGGGCACGAATCCAAGATGAAGAAAAGGATCCCAGCCACGGCGCGCCAGCCCTCCGAAAGTGCAGAGAAAGCACTCGGCGAGGAAGACCCAGCGCTGTGGCTTTCCAGCCTGAAAACCCACAGTGGGGGCGAGGGGTGGAAATGGCGGGTTTAGAAGGGCCAAAGGGCGCCGGGAAGGCAGTGAAGCTAAAGAGGGGCGGAGCCGGCGGGAAAGGAAGTTAGAGGTGGAGGGACTCGAGGCACCACCAACAGGGCCAAGGCAGGCTCCGGAGGAGTGAGGGGGGGGCGGGGAGCTGAGGATCTTTAAGGTCTTGTGGGGAGCTCAGGCAGACTCCATCGGGAGCGAGGCCTCTCCAGCCGGGTTCTGGGAACTTGCGTGTGCTTCTAACATTTCCACGGCTGCCTTTCACTAGAATTGCTTTCCCGCTTAACCTGCGGTCTCGGTTCTGGATAGTCAACCCAAAGCTCCGGAGGTCCACTAGGAACACCGGAAGCGGAGCCCGGCTAGGTACATCTATGTATATCTATGGGGCGGGGGTGGGGCCGGCAGGCGCATGCTTCTGTCCCAGGTGCCCACCATCCACGGGAGGTCTTGGAGCCCCCCCCAGCCGGGCCCTGCTGCGCCTTATTTGGGGCATCGAAGAACACGTTTCTGACAGGGCGGCCATAGGACTGGCCACCCGGCTATCTGGCCCAGAAGAGGCTCTGGATCCCTGGACTGGAATGGGAGGTGAGGGTGCTGGGCTGCTGGGGAGGAGAGGCGAGCCCCAAGCCAGTGGCTCAGGCCAGTCAGGAGGAAAGGAGAACATCGCCGAGGTGGCGAGAGGTCAGGAGCAAGAGCAGTCGGGCTGTAGGTGGATGCAGAAGAGCATTTGAGGGGGACCTTCCCAAGGAAGGCTGGCTGAGAAGGCCCAAAGCCCTGAAAGTGTGGCACGACGAGAGGAGTGTCCAGGATCCCAGGAAGGAGCAGCCCCAATCCAGCAGCCTCTCCCCAAGCCTTCCCCGAGCTCTCCACCCCCCCACCCCAGGCCCCG
>NW_025344906.1:0-1622 GCF_016433145.1 Gracilinanus agilis
AGGTGGGCGTGCACCTCCTCGAGCCGGCCCCCCGGGACCCAGGACCTCTCCAGCTAGAGGCCCACCTGCGGGGGCCACCGGGCCTCGAGGCTTCCCCCAGCCCCCGGCTGCGGGCTGACGAGGGGCTCGAGGCCCCGGGAGCCATGCAGGACCTGCTGGGTGCCCTGGAGCCCCTGCCTCCGCCCCCCACGGAGGCGGGCGGCCCCCAACCCGGAGAGGCCAAGGACCCGGCCGGAGCCTACCGCAGCCCCAGCCCGCAGGGGCCCAAGGCACCCCGCTTCGTGCCCTTGACGTCCATCTGCTTCCCCGATTCGCTGCTCCAGGACGAGGAACGGAGCTTCTTCCCCACCATGGAGGAGATGTTTGGCGGGGGCACCGGCGACGACTACGCCAAGGCCGGGCCCCCGGAGGATGAGGCTGACCCCAAAGGAGGTGGTGGTGGAGCCGCCCCCCCGGGGCCACCTGCCTACGACCCCTACGGTCCCTACTGCCCCGGGGGGCCGAGCGGGGGGCCCGAGCCGCCCGGGCTGGGCCTGGACCCTGGCAAGACCCCCGTCGAGCTGCCATCCACGGTGAACACGGAGCCCCTGGGCCTGATCCAGGCTGGCCAGCACCAGCAGCCCCCACCACCACCACCACCGCCCCCGCCTCCCCCTGAGACCAAGGGTGGCCTCACATCCCCCATCTTTTGCTCATCCAAGCCCAAGAAGCTGCTGAAGACGTCGTCCTTCCACCTGCTGAGGCGCCGCGACCCCCCCTTCCAGACCCCCAAGAAGCTCTATGCCCAGGAGTACGAGTTCGAGGCTGACGAGGACAAGGCCGACGTCCCCGCCGACATCCGTCTCAACTCCCGCCGCCTCCCTGACCTGCTGCCGGACCTTGTGTCCAGCTGCCGCTCTCGGCCGGCCCTCTCGCCCCTGGGCGACATTGACTTCTGCCCGCCGGCCCCTGGCCCTACTGGGCCCCGGCGCCGGGGAAGGAAGCCCACCAAGGCCAAGCGGGACGGCCCGCCCCGGCCCCGGGGACGGCCCCGAATCCGGCCCCTGGCTGAACCTCCTCCGGGGCCCCAATTGGGGCCCCCCACTCCTGGCAGCCAGGCTGATGGAGCCAGGAAGCCCAGGGGCCGGGGCCGGGGCCGGGGCAGGAAGGCCGATGAGCCCAACGCCGAGGGTCTGGAGCCTCTGAAGCCACTCAAGGTGAAGGCCACGGGGCTGTCTGGCTCCTGCGAGGGAAGGGGGCCGGTTTGGGGGTGCAGTTTGGGTGCCCGGGCCCTGGGCGAGGAGGGGGTGCAGCTTGGGTGCCTGGGGAGGGGGGGGAGTGACGACTCCTGAAAGCCCTGTTCGCTCCTCTAGATCAAACTGGCTGTGCCCAAAGTGGGTGAGGGTGGCGGCCCTGCGGTGGGGGAGCCGGCGTCTTCCGGCCCTGTGGACGGAGGCCTGGACTCCAGCCAGACCCGGGAGAAGATTCAGGCGAAGATCAAGGAGGTGGAGGAGAAGCAGCCAGAGATGAAGTCCGGCTTCATGGCTTCTTTCCTGGACTTCCTCAAGTCGGGCAAGCGGCAGCAGCTGCCCTCAGGCTCGGGCCCTCCTCCCAGCCCTTCCAAGGCAGGGCCCGCCCGGACT
>NW_025344907.1:0-1322 GCF_016433145.1 Gracilinanus agilis
GAGTGGCAGTGTGTGAACAGCTGGAGGGAGTAACCCAGAGATATATTTGTAGGGTCAGTGGAGGGTGGCCTCAGAAGGAAGGAGAACTGAAGTTGGGCTCTTTAGCAGAGTCCTGAAGGAAGCTGGGAGACAAAGAAGAGCGAGCATGGGAGGCAGCCAGAGAAAATGCCCAGAGTAGCGTGCACGGACAGGAAGTAGCAAGGAGACCAGCCTTTGTCTTTGCATCAGAGTACACGGAGGGAAGGAAAGGTAGAAGACTGGAAAAGTAGGAAGGAACCAGGTCCTGAAGGACTTTAAAAGCCCAGATGGGAATTTTCTATCCAGTCTTGGAGATCACAGGGAACCACTGGAGTTTCTTCTGGCAGAGTCCCAGCATTCACCTCGGAGCTAAGGAGGGCTTGCCCCTGCCTCAGAAGTTTCACTGCAGCAAGAGGGGAACTTTTTAGCAAAGCAGGAAACTTGAACGAGGAGAAAGAAACCCTGCCAATGGCGCCGAGAATCTGGCAGGATTTTCGAACAGCTAGTTCTTAGGCTCCTGAGCCCGAAAAAAGCCCTGGTGGGGCTATGATTGGACCCAAGGCCCAGGGCTAGAAGGAATCTGGGAGCCCCAGGCAGCCCCTCTCGCTGCTGCCCAGGCTTTCTGGGGATGAAATAGAATACCCTGAATTCTCGGGGACTGGGAGGACAGCCTGGCCCTGGGTAGGAATCCTTCTTTTGTCCCGGCCACCCCAGGACAGCTGCGCCTGGCCTTGGTGAGCTTTTTACTCGTTTCAAATGTCAACGATTCTGACAGCTTGGCTCCACCATCTGCCGAGCCCCCCCCCCCCCTTTGTGATTTCTCAGTCAGCAGGGGGGCCTGAGGGGCTGAGGAGAGCTCAGTGAGAAGCCATCTTGCGTTCACTCACCTTGCAGCCGCCGGGGCATCTAGCTAGAAGGGGGAGGGGGAAGCCTGCCTATCCCCCTTCTCCAATTTGACTCCAGATAACACTCAGAAAGAATGCCGATTAGTCAGTCCTCCCTAAGGACTTCTAGGCCACCCGACCTCCCCCCTTCTTCCTCCTCTGCTCTGCCTTTCTTGGAGAGATCTTGAAAATCATTGCCAGGTGCCAGTAAAATGGCCACCTCCAGCCCAGAGTCCCCTTTCTTGGTGTTCGCTGGCAGATCCAGGTGCTCCTCCCTGTTTTGCACTGGGGCTAGCTCCAGGAGAGGGCTGGAGGCCACTTGTGCACGGTCTGTTGTAAACGATGAGATTGGAGGGGGGGCTGGGACCCAGGGAGACAGGCGGGGGAGGGAGGGAAGAAGAAAGGCGGCAGGGAGGGGGG
>NW_025344908.1:0-1105 GCF_016433145.1 Gracilinanus agilis
GGGGAAGGGAGGAGGAAAGGGGGGGGCAGCGAGGAAGAGAGAGGCCGCGGTGCCGGAGTTCTTCTCTCCTTTCCAGTTAAAGACCCTTCAGGCAGGTGCTTAAATCTGGCTAGGGCTCCACTCTCTTTTTTTATGCTAATTCTTCCTCCACCTCGGCAGACTAAAGGTGAGGTTAAACTCCTGGGGCGAAGGGAGACAGAGAATCAGACCGCATCCGGGGCGAATTGCTGCAGCACTCCCTCTCCATCTCCCCCTGCTCCCGGGGATGCTAAGGGCCCTGCGCTGCGGGGGCTAGAGGGCTCTCCGAGCTGAGGAGAGACCAACGATCTGGGCCAGTCGCAGCCTCAGTGCGCCCCTCCTCTCATCTGACAGGCCAGGTCCTTCTCTCCTAGGTTGACAGTGGGATGCTGAGGCCGCTCCAGGACTTCTCAGACCCACCTCCCCTCCCCTAGCGCCGCCAACGGCGGTGACGCGCCTCGGCTCCCTCGCCCCGGGCCCAGTCCTGTTCCCACTGCCCACCCCGTCCCCCTCCCCGCATCCTCTCGGAGTCCCCGCCCGCTCCAGCTCCTCCCGGCGGTTGGCTCGATAATTGGGGTGGGGGCGAGGCAAGAGGAGGGAGGCGGCGCGCGCTCCCGGGCAGGAGTGGGAGACCGGAGGGAGGGTAAGGGTGAGGAAGGGAAGGCAGCAGAAAAGGAAGGGAGGAGGGCGCGAGCTGTGGAAGGTGGGGAGCGCGCGCTGACGTCGCCCGGTGTCACGCACAGAGCGCCGGGTTACGCGCCGACGTCTGGCTGCCACGACTTGCCGTCTTCGGCGGCGGCGAGCGGAGCCCGGAGGGAAAGGAGGAGGGAAGCCGGGGGGCTGCGAGGGCCGCGAGTAAGCGGCGGGGTCTGAGCGGGGGCCTGCCCCGCGCCGGAGCCGAGTCATCTTTTTCCCCTCCCTTCACCCTCCCCTTCCTCTTGCTGGTCTCCTCCCCTCCCCTCCCCCCTTTCTCTTCCTCCTCAGCCCGGCTGCTCGCGCGGGCGCCCGCCAGCCCGTCAGCCTCAGCCTGAGCCGCAGCTCGCGCCGCCCGGGACAGGTGTGTGCGCGCGCTCGCCCTCCCCTCACC
>NW_025344909.1:0-1439 GCF_016433145.1 Gracilinanus agilis
TATATATATATATATACAAACACAAGTAGCCAAATATATATATAGTATGTAGATGTATATTGAAACCTTATTTCAACAGGAATGTGTGGGGGAGCAGGGAGAATGGGGAAGGGCAAGTGTTAGAAAAATTAAATATCTGTTCAGGACATGCTACTGACCATCGCCAATGGTCCCCCACTCCAATCGAGGTGGGGAGATACTGGAAATATGAACTTTATACCCCCCCCCAAAAAAAAATACAAATAGAAGAGAAAGAGATTAAGAGAGAAAGAGAGAGGTATATTTATAAATAGTTGAAATTAAATATTAACTGAGAATACTGAAAAGCCCTAGTCTTTTAATTAAATTAACTGTTTTAATTTCTAATTAAAAAGGGATATTAAATAAGCATATAAAACACTTTTTTTCTTTTCTCTGCCTCCATACTAGGCATATGGATCCTGCTCCGGCTCTCTCCACCATGGAGTGGGAGGCAAGGGCAGGGTCCAGGGTCAGGGAAGCATTCCCACACCCACAGCCACCCATTCGCCCTTCACCCTCATGCCTGCTTGTCTTCAGACAAGCCAAAATCAAACTCCCTGGATGAAGCTTCCTAGTGGTTTAGTAGTCTTGAGGGTTTATCTCTGTCTTTTGGAGCCTGCCTCCGTGAGCAAGTCTCGGACAGAGGGGGATAGCTTCTCCTCCTTGGGAAAAGGTTTGGGGAAGAGGATTACATTGGGGGAGAGGGATGTATTATCACATAAAACACACCACCCCCTGTCTCCACATCATTGTAATATTCCCTCTCCAGAAATGTTCCACTGTCTTGTGAAGGGCACCCAGGCAATTTAGACCCAGGGGATAGGATGTCTTGTCATCAGGGGGTTTTGGAGAGCACTCCGGCACTGCAGCGTTCTCTGGTCCCCATTCCTTCTATCCATGCTGCTTCCTCTTTCCTGTCTCCCATCTCCCAGCCCCCTCCCCTTCTTGCCAAAAAAAAAAAAGAAAAAAGAAAGGAAAAAAAAAGGCAACAACAGCAACAGCCTATGGGAAGGTCCAAGGTGCAGTAAAGTATGGGGGCCACAGCTGGGTATGTCAACATGCCCTCAAAACCCAGAGCCAGGCATCAAATTCAACTTCCAAGTGCTGGACCTCTCATTCAGTCATTCTTCCTGGGGCCAGCAGAGCAGGGCAGGGCAGGGAGGGACAGAGTGGAAGGCACAGATAGAGAGCTCTGGCCTCCCCCCAGACGAAGGTGGCCATGCCAACATCACTGCTCCCATCTTTCCCCAGCTGGATTCTGTGTGGGTATTTTTTTCCCACTCAAGTCCACAGCAGTCATATACATCCAGTGAAGACACCAATAACGTTAGCAATGTTAATTATTTTAAAAAAGAATATATATATTTTATATATATATAAAATATATATATTTATTTTTATATATGTATATTATATAT
>NW_025344910.1:0-1390 GCF_016433145.1 Gracilinanus agilis
GACAGGGAGAGAAAGATAGAAAAAGAAAGACAGAGAGAGAGAGAAGGAGGAGGGAGAGAAGGATGGAGGGAGAGACAAAGACACAGAGAGAGAGACATGGAGGGAGGGAAGGAGATAGAGACACAGAGATGACAGACAGAGAGAGAGGGAGGGAGAAAGGGAGAGAGGGAGAGAGAAAGATGGAGAGAGAGAAGGTGAAAGACAGAGGGAGACAGATACAGGGAGAAGGAGAGAGGGTGACAGAGAGAGGGAGAGACAGACAGAGAGAGACAGAGACAGAGGAACAGTAAGAGAGACAGAGAGGGAGGGACAGAGACAGCAACAGAGACAGAGAGTGAGAGAGGGGAGAAGAGAGGAAGGGAGGGAGGGAGAAAGACAGAGAGAAATAGAGAGAGACAGAAAGAGCAAGAATAAGAGAGAGAAAGAGAGACAAAGACAGAGAGACCGAGACAGAGAGGGAGGGAGAGAAGGGAGGGAAGGAGAAACAGAGAAAGAAACAGAAAGAGACAGAGAGGGAGAGATAGACAGAGACAGACAGAGAGAGACAGAGGGGGTGGAGGGAGACAGAGTCAGAGACAGAGACAGACAGACAGACAGAGACAGACAGAGATACAAAGAAAAACAGAGAAACTGAGAGCGGGAGAGACGGGGGAAGGGAGGGACGGAGGAAGGGATCAAGGGAGACGGGGGCGGGGGATAGAGAGAGAGGGCAAGAGGGAGACACAAAGACAGGGAGAGGGAGAGAGATAGACAGGCAGACAGAGAAAACGAGAGAGACAGAAACAGAGAGAGAGAGTGAGAGACAGTGGAGGAAAAGGAGAGACAGAGAAAAAGAGGGAGAAGGAGATGGGGGAGGGAGGGAGGGAGAGACAGAGATGGAAGGAGGAAAGGAGAGAAAATGAGGGAGAACACGAGAGAGATAAAGAGGTAGAAGGAGAGACAGAGAGACAGAGGGGTAAAAGGAGAGACAGAGACAAAGAGGGAGGAGAGAGAGACAGAGAGAGAGGAAGGGAGATAGAGACAGTGGAGGAAATGGAGAGACAGAGACAAAAGAGGGAAAAGGGGAGAGAAAGACAGAGACAGACAGAGACAGAGTGGGAAAAGGAGAGACAGAGACAAAGAGGGAGAAGGAGAGAGAGAGAGAGAGGGAGAGACAGAGATGGAAGGTGGAAAGGAGAGAAAGTGAGGGAGAAAATGAGAGAAAGACAGAGAGAGATAGTGAGAGAGATAGAAATGGAGAGACGGAGAGAGAGACAGAGACAGAGAGAGAAAGAGACAGTAAAAGGAGAGACAGAGAGAGAGGGAGAGACATACAGGATAGAGAGGACATATATGTGTAGGGAGGGTAAAAGGAGAAAAAGAGAGGGAGAAGAAGAGAGTGAGACAGAAA
>NW_025344911.1:0-1363 GCF_016433145.1 Gracilinanus agilis
ATATATACTTGCATACTATATACTATATACTTATATACTATATATACTTTATACACCATATATACTTATACCTTATATGCTATATAAAAGCATATATAGTATATAATCTCATTTGAATATATATAGTTATAATATATAGATATACAACTACTATTTAAATGAGATTATATACTATATATGTATATATATGTCTTTCTTACTATATATACTTATCTTTATATATCACATATATACTTATATACCTTATATACTATATAACCTGATTTGAATATATAGTTAGAATATCTATTTATAGATATATTTATGCATAAAACTACTATTCAAATGAGATTATATATTATATAACTATGTAATATATAATCTTATTTAAATATGTAGTTAAAATATCTAGATATAGATATCTGTATATATATATATAGATAGATATAAACCCACTATTCATATTATATATAGTATATAATTTCATGTGAATATATAATTATAATATATGGATATACAACTACTATTTAAATGAGATTATATACTATATATAACTATATATGTCTTATATACTATATATACTCATCTTTATATACCATATATACTTACATACCTCATATACTATATAATGGTATATAGAGTACATAACCTCATTTGAATATAAAGTTATATCTATTTATAGATATATTTTTATATAAAACTACTATTGAAATGAGATTATATATGCTATATAACTATGTAACATATGTATAACTATGTAATATATAATCTCATTTAAATATGTTAAAATAGATAAAATATCAAGATATAGATTATATCTAGATATAGACTGTATCTAGATATAAAATTAGATAGTTAAAATATCTAGATATAGATATCTGTATATATGTATATATAAAACCACTATTCAAATGAGATTATGTACTATATATAACTATATAGTATATATTGAATATATTTGAATTATTGAATTCAAACTGAATTGAAATATATTTGACTATATAGTTATAATATCTGTTTGTAGATATATGCATATATATAACCACTATTTAAATGAGATTATATACTATCTATAACTATATAATATATAATCTCATTTGAATATGTAATTATAATATCTATATAGATACATGTGTATATATACACCACTATTCAGATGAGATTATATATACACAATTATTTTCTATGTTAAAATTATGTATAATTCTATATAAGATATAATCTTATTTGAATATATAATTATAATACATCTATACAGATATATGTATATATAACCACTATTCAGATGACATTATATGTAATTAAATATAATATAAAATCTCATTTGAAGATATAGTTATATCTCTATATAGATATATGTATATATAACCACTATTCAGATGAT
>NW_025344912.1:0-1246 GCF_016433145.1 Gracilinanus agilis
CCGGCATCATGGGGCTGTACTGCAGGCCGGCCATGTCGTAGCGGTGCATCTGCTGCAGCTGGGGGCTGTTCATGCCCGGGTGCTGAGTGTAGCTTAGCTGCTCCGGCATCAGCGAGTACGCCCCGTTCGCCCAGCCGTTCATGTGCGCGTACGTGTCCAGCCTCTGGCCCACCCCGACGGGGCTGTTGACGGCCGCCGTCCCGGGAGGTAGCAGGTTGCTGGGCAGGGAGTACTTATCCTTCTTCAGCAGCGTCTTGGTCTTCCGACGGGGCCGGTACTTGTAGTCTGGGTACTCTTTCATGTGCACGGCGCGGAGTCTCTTGGCCTCATCGATGAAGGGCCGCTTCTCGGCGTCTGTCAGCAGCTTCCAGTCGGCGCCCAGCCGCTTGCTGATCTCGGAGTTGTGCATCTTGGGATTCTCCAGGGCCATCTTGCGCCTCTGACCCCGAGACCACACCATGAAGGCGTTCATGGGGCGCTTTACTCGGTCTTGGTCGCTGCTGCTGCCGCCGCCGCTCCCGCCGCCGCCGCTGCCGGCGCCGCCTCCCCCGCCTCCCGCGTTCCCAGCGCTCTTGCCGGTGCCCCCGGGGGTAGCGGTGCTGCCCGCTCCCGCCGGAGCCCCTTGTACTACGGGGCTTTTCATCTCACTGTCCAGTAGGCTGTACATGGCAGGGGCTGGGAGGAGGTGCGCCAGTTTGCTTTCTGGACCCTCGCGAGGCGGGAATGGAAGAGAAAGAAATGATCAGTGGGAGTTGGGGGTTGGGGGGAGAAGAGTCTAAGGTCCCAGAAACTGCGGCAACTTTCGGCCGCTGCCTCTGCTGCTGCTGCTGCTGCTGCTGTCTCTGCCGCCGCCGCCGCCGCCGCCAACAACAACCGCAGGCTGACCCTCGCGTTTACCTCTTCGCCGCGCACTTCTCAGCACCTCGGGGCTCCCCTCACCGCCTGCCAACCGCTAGCACCGGGCTCTCGGGCGTAGACAAACGCACATGCGGAACAGGCGCCTCCCTATAAATGAGTACACACAAACACAAATACACACAAGTTGAGTCGCCTCCAGAGCTCCCGGGATCCCGGACGCTCCTTCGGCTCACTCCCGCTCGGCTCTCCCTAGGAGGAGGCTGATTGACTGCCTATAAATGAAGAGGCAGCAGCCAATCAGCGCGCAGATCCCGACAAGCCCCGGAGAAGACGAATTGACCAGTTGTAAAACTTTCGCTGGGGGTGGGGTGGGGGTGCTCTTTGTCAC
>NW_025344913.1:0-1036 GCF_016433145.1 Gracilinanus agilis
AGCGCGGACGGTCCAGCCCGAGCTTAGCCCTAGCCCTAGCCCGAGCCTAGCCCGCCATGGTCATCAAGACGGACGAGCTGCCGCCCGCCGCTCCCGCCGAGAGCCCCCGGGAGCCCGGCCCGCAGAGCGGCGGGAAGGCCCGGCCCAGCCCGGCCGGTGAGCGGGGAGGGAGCGTGGGGCGGGGGCGGGATCTCCCCAGGACTCCTGCGAGACCAGGCTGCGGCTGGCTTGTCCCCCCGGCTTTGGACCCCCTTCCGGCCTTAGACACCCCGACCTTGGACCTTTCTCTCCGGCCTTACCTCTGAGCCCCTTTTCTGAGACCCCCTGACCTTGGACCCTTCCCCAGCCATTCCGCCAGATCCGCATCTGAAACCCCTCTCCTGGACTGCAGTCGGCCTGTCCGCCCGGCCTCAGATCCCCCACCCCGACTTTATTTCTGAACCGTCATCTGAGAGAGATCCCCTCCCCCGACCTTGGACCCCCTCCCCGGCTTTACCTCTGAATTCCTATTTGGAGATCCCCGCACCCCCGGCCTGCAGCTGGCCTGTCTCTCTGGCCTTGGGATCCCCTCCCCGGCCTTATCTTAAAACCTCCATCCTGAGACTCTCCGGGCTGTAGCTGGGCCTGGTTCCCCTCCCACCTTGGGCTCCTTCCCCGGCCTTTCCTCTGAACCCACATTCTGAGACCCTTCTACGCTAAACTTGTCCAGCCTTTTCGTGAGACCCCTATAAGAGCCCCTGTAGACTTCAGCCTTACCTGCCTAACTCCCGACCTTGGATCCTTACTCTCTAGTCTTTCTCTGAGACAACAGACTTAATCGTCCCCTATCTGCCCGCCTCCCCATCTCAGGCCCTTCTCTCTCTGGGCCTCCTCCTGCCTCCCCTATTTCTCCTTCTCTCCTGCCAAGCTTCCACCGCCTTCCCCCTCCCCCCCAGTTCTCTCCCACCTTCACCTGCTGCCTCAGGACCTTCCCTTAGACTTTCCCAAGGCTGCCCCCCCCAGTGGGTCTAATGGGTCTCCCTCTGTTCCCTAGACC
>NW_025344914.1:0-2394 GCF_016433145.1 Gracilinanus agilis
CTCTCTGTCTCTGACTCTGTCTCTGTCTCTTTTTTCTCTTTCTCTCTTTATCTTTCTCTCTCTGTCTATCTCTCTTTGCCTCTCTCTGTCTCTCTATCTCATCTGTCACTGTCATTCTGTCTCTGTCACACTCTCTGTCACTCTCTCCGTCTCTATCTCTCTCCATTTTTCTCTTTCTGTCTGTTTCTCTTTCTCTTTCTGACTCTGTCTCTGTTTCTCTCTCTGACTCTGTCTCTGTTTCTGTGTCACTGTGTCTGCTTTTTCTTTCTCTGTCTCTCTGTTTCTCTCTCTGTGTCTCTATCTCTCTCTGTCTCTGTCTATATCTCTCTGCCTTTCACTATGTCTCTCTCTCTCTAACCATCTCTCTGTCTGCCTCTGTGTCACTGTCATTGTTTGTGTCTCTCTCTTCATTTTTCTTTGTCTCTGTTTCTCTCTGTCTTTATCTGTCTCTCTGTCTCTGTCTCTGTCTCTCTCTCACTGTCTGTTTCTGTTTCAATCTCTGTCTCTCTCTTTTTCTCGCTGTCTCTGTGTCTCTGACCATCTCTCTATCTGCCTCTGTGTCACTGCCTCTGTCACTCTATCTCTGTCTTGCTCTCTGTCACTCTCTCTGTCTCTGTCTGTCTCTCTCTGTTTTTCTTTATGTCTCTGTCTGCCTCTCTGCCTTTCTGTCTCTATGCTTCTCTCTTTTTTCATCTATCTGTCTCCGTGTCTCTGTCCCTGTGTCTCTGTTTTTCTATCTTTCTGCCTTTCTCTCTCCCTGTCTCTCTCTCTATCTTTCTGTCTCTCTCTCCATCTGTCTGTCTCTATTTCTGTGTCTGTGTCTCTGTCACTCTGTCTCTATCTGTCTTGCCTTCTCTCATTCTCTGTCTCTGTCTCTCTGCTTTTCTCTCTCCCTGTCTCTGTCTCTTTGTCTCTGTGTGTGTCTCTCTCTGTCCATCTCTCTGTTTATGTCTTTGTCTCTGTCTCTCTCTCTATCTGTCTCTGTCTCTCTGTCCCTCTCTGTCTGTCTCTCTCTTTCTCTGATGTTCTCTCTGTCTCTGTCTCTCTCTCTGTCTCTCTGTCTCTCTGTCTCTCTCTGAATATCTCTGTCTTTTTCTCTGTCTCTGTTTCTCTCGGCCTCTCTGTATCTCTGTCTCTCTCTGTATTTGTCTCCCTCTCTGTCTGTTTTTCTGTCTCTGTTTCTGTCTTTGTCTCAGACTCTATTTCTTTGTCTCCGTTTTTCTCTGTCTCTGTCACTCTCTGTTTTTTTTCTGTCTCTCTCTCTCTCTGACTTTCTCTTTCTATCTCTCTATCTCTTTTTTTCCTCTGTCTTTCTCTGTCTCTCTTTTTCTCTATAAGCATCACTGTCTCTATCTCTGTCTTTCACTGTCTTTCTCTCTGACTTTCTATCTCTCTGTCTCTTTGTCTCTGTCTATATCTCTGTCTCTGTCTCTCTCTCTAACTTTCTCTCTGTCTCTGTCTCAGTCTCTGTCTCTGCCTCTGTGTCTGTGTCTCATTTCCCTCTGTCTCTGTCTCTCTCTGTCTCTCTCTCTGTCTCTCTCTCTCTGTCCCATCTCTCTGTCTGTCACTCTTTCTCTGTCCATCTCTATCTCTCTGGTTCTCTGGCATTCTCTCTGTCTCTCTGCATCTGTGTCTCTCTCTCTCTTTGTCTCTGTCTGTCTGTCTCTCTGTTTCTCTATGTCTCTTTCTCCTTGTCTCTGTCTTTTTTTCTCTCTCTCTGAATCTCTGTCTTTCTCTCTGTCTCTGTCTCCGTATCCCTGTCACTGTCTCTGTCTCCCTCTCTCTGTCTCTGTCTCTGTTTTTTTTCTCTCTGTCTCTCTGTCTTTCTGTTTCTCTGTTTCTCTCTGTCTCCCTGTCTCTGTGTCTCTGTCTGTCTCTATGTCTATCTGTCTCTAACTCTGTCCCCATTTCTCTGTCTGTCTCTTTGTCTTTCTGTTTCTCTGGCATTCTCTCTGTCTCTATCTGTCTCTCTGTGTCTGCCTCTCTCTGTCTCTGCCTCTCTATCTCTTTGTCTCTCTCTCAGACTCTCTGTCTCTCACTCTCTGACTTTCTCTTTCTCTGTCTCTGTCTATCTGTCTCTAATTCTCTCTCTCTTTCTTTGTTTCTGTCTCTCTAAGTCTCTGTCTTTCTCTCACTGTCTTTCTCTGACTCTGTTTCTATCTCTTTCTGTCTCTGTCTCTTTCTGTCCACCTCTGTCTTTCTCTCCTGTCTCTCTCTCTCTGTCCCTCTGGCTTTCTCTCTGTCTCTGTCTCAGTCTCTGTCTCTCTCCCTGTTTTTCTCTCTGTGTGTCTCTGTTTCCCTCTGTTTCTGTCTCTCTCTCTGTCTATATCTCTGTCTCTCTGTCTCTCTCTCCATTTCTGTCTCTGTCTATCTTTGTCTGTCTCTGTCTCTATC
>NW_025344915.1:0-1107 GCF_016433145.1 Gracilinanus agilis
AAGAGAGGGGGAATAATGAGAAAGAGAGAATAATAGAGAGAGAGAAGAGGAAGAGACAAGAGAGACAGAGACAAAATGACAGAGAAAAAAAGACAGACAAGAGAGAGAGGGAGGAGACAGGAGTAGGAGGGACAGAGAGAAAGAGGAAAATAAAAAGAAAAGAATGAAGTAGAAAAGAGACAGAAACATCAAGATTCAGAGAAACTCAGACAGAGAGAAGAGGGCGCAAGAGACAGAGAGAGAGACACAGAGAGAAGAGAGAGGGAGGGAGAGAAATACCAAAGAGAAAGAAAGAAGAGAGGCAGAGAAGGTGAAGGGAAAGGTAGAGATAGAGAGGGAAGAATGGGAGAGAGAAATAGAGACAAAGAGGTAGAGAGATAAAAAAGGACTGAGTGAAGAGATGGAGAATGAGAAAGAAAGAAAGGAGAGTCAAAGAAAAAGACATGCATATTCAGAGGCAGAGAGACTAAGACAGAGAGAGATAGAGGAGTGAGAGAGGCAGATACAAAGAGACAGAGAAAGAGACAAAGACAGAGATAGAAGAGATAGAGAGGGAGGGGCAGAAGACAAAAAGAAAGAAGAGAGGGGAAGAAAGAACAAGGAAGAGATGGAGAGAAAGAGGAAGAGAGGAAAATGAGACAGAGTCACATACAGAGACAAAGACAGAGATGGGGAAAATGGGAAAGAAAGAAACAGAGAGAGGGAGAAACAGAGACAGAGGGGAAAAATAAAAGGGAGGAAGAGAGAGAAGAGAGGGAGGGAGATGGGAGAGAAGGAGAGATAGAGGTAGACAGGGTGAAGAAAGGGAAAGAAAGACAGACAGAGAAGAATGGGAGAGAAAGAGAGAAACAAAGAGGAGTGAACACTCACGGAAAGTAAAGAGAGACAGAGATTTAGATAGGAGAGAATGGGAAAAAGAGACAGAGAAAAAGAGAGGGAAGAATGGGAGAGAAACAAGAGAGAGGGGAAAAGAGAGAAGGGAGGGAGAGATGGATTAATAAAGAGGTAGAGAGATAGACAGAGAAAAAGGGAAAAAGAGACAGGAGAGAGAGAGAGAGAGAGAGAGATGGATGGGAGAAAAAGACAGAGATGAGAGAGACTAGATAG
>NW_025344916.1:0-1127 GCF_016433145.1 Gracilinanus agilis
CCCGGGAGCTTCGGCTCTGGCTTTGCCTCCCCAGCTCCGAGGGTGGCGCCGTGCAGGTGGCCTTCCTGGAGGAGGCTCCGACGCATTGTGCAGGGAGGGGGCAGCTTCAGCGCCTCCCAGAGCTGGCCGAGGTCCTCCCCTCCCCCCCAGGCCCAGTGAAGAGAGGGGGGGACAGATGGGGGGGGGCAACCCGGGTTCTTACATCCTCCCCTCCCCCCAACTCAGTGCATAGTCCGGCCTCGGAAGAGAACCGCTGGTGGGCCGTCCAATCACTCCCAGAGCTACGAGAGTCCTTGGGGAGTCCGTCTGCGGCAGGCTGGAGGCCCCTCCCGTTCCCCACTGGTCTGTCTGTGGACACAGAGGCCACGGACGGGGAGCTCACTCCCTGCGAGGGCAGCCCGAGCCACTCCTGCAGTTCTCGTGCTCAGGACTCTGCAGGGCCTCTTGCCCTGGCTTGGCTGCCCAGGCCCAGGCTCCGGGCTCTCTTCTCCACAGGCTCGTCCTTTCGGTGCCTTCCAGGACCCTGGAGCCAGGCCCGGAGGAGACCTGTTCCTTGACACCTTCCACAAGGCAGGATTCGAACTCAGATCCTCCTGGCCCCCAAGCCCGCCCGCTCCAGCTCCTTCAGTCATTTCTCCTGTGCCCCCCCCCCCCCCATCAAAGAAGGTTTGGGGCTGGAAGGGGCCGCCCAGAATGCCATGAAGAGGGACCAAAGGGCCAGCGGCAGGGCCGGGCCTCAGTTTCCCCCTCCCGGCCCGGGCTGGGCAGGGGAAGGAGGGGCGCGCGGGCGGGCGGGCGGGAGGCCCTTCTCTCGGGCCGCAGACGCTCCAAACGCCCAGAATGGAACCAAATGTGAGACAATGGCCGGGGCCGGCCGAGCGCCTCGCGGCATTGTGGGGCTCCGAGTCACGGAGCGGCGAGCGCGCAGGGCCCACAATGGCCGGGGAAGAATGGAGAGGCGGCGCTGAATGCGGCCGGGGGGCTGCACATGCCGCCGTCGCCATGGAGACGGCCCTCTCCGCCGAGAGGTCTGCCGGGCCTTTGTTCGGGGACACAAGACGTGGCACCCACCAGATGGTCGTGTGCGCCGCAGCTCGGTGAGCGCGGGCCGCACTGAAGGAATGCGG
>NW_025344917.1:0-1034 GCF_016433145.1 Gracilinanus agilis
GTGATAGAGAGAGCCAGGGAAAGGGAGAAACAGAAACATATAAAAAGAAAGATGGACAAGGGCAGGGAGAGAGATGAAGAGAGGTAGAGAGATAAGTCACAAAGAAAGAACCAGAGAGACAGAGAAGGTGGAGAGTAGACAGAGAAATAGACAAAAGATACAGAAATGGAAACTTAGGCATGGGGAGTGAGACAAAAAGGAATAGAGATGAATACAGATAAAGAAGTAGAGATGATAGGCTGAAGGAAAGGACAGAGAAAGAGAGAACTTAGAGATAAAGAAATAGAAAGATGCAAAGGGGGAGAGTGAGTGAGAGAGGCAGAAAGATAAACACAGAGAAAGAACTGAAGAAACACTCACAAAGCAAGAGAGAGAAAGAGAGAAATCATCACAGACAAAGAATTGGAAAGTTAGAGATGGGGAGAGAGCCAAAAGAAGAAAGAGAGAAAGAGAGAGAAAAAAGCAGAAATAGACTGAAAGAGAAGACAGAGAAAGAGAGAAAATGGAGAAAAAAAAGAGAAAGAGAAAGAATTAGAGAGAGTAAGAGCTACAGAGAAAAAGAGGAATATACAGAGACAAAGAAATACAGATATGAAGGGGGTAGGAGAAAGAGATAGAAGGAGAAGCAGAGAGAAATAGAGACAGCACCACAGAGAAATTGACAGAGATACAGAATTAGAACGATGAAGAGGGGGAGGCAGGAAGAGATAAAAAGAGGCAGAGTGAAAGGGAAAGAACCATTGAGTCAGTGAGACAAAGAGAGAGACAAAGAGAGAAATAGACAGATAAAGAAATACAAAGATGAAGGGGAGAAGGGAAGGAGAGAGCAAAACAGAGAGAATGAACCATAAAGTCAGGTACAGAGAGAGACAGACAAAGAGAGAAAGAGAGAACCAATGAAATACAGAGATGAAGGGGGAGGCAAGAGAGACGAGAAGCAGAGACAGCGAAAAAGAGACAGCACCATAGAGACAATGACAGAGACACAGAATTAGAATGATGAAGAGGGGGAGGCAGGGAGAGATAAAGAGAGA
>NW_025344918.1:0-1915 GCF_016433145.1 Gracilinanus agilis
GTTCTCCTCTATCTGTCCCTCTGTCTTTCTCTGTCTGTCTCTCTGTCTTTGTATATCTCTGTCTCTTTTCTATTTCTTCTCTTCTCTCTGTCTCTGTTTCTCTGTGTCTCTTTCTGTTGTTTTCCTTTGTCTCTATCTCTGTGTTTTTTTCTGTCTCTTCTCTCTCTCTGTTTCTCTGTCTTTGCGTCTCTCTGTCTCTTTTCTGTTTGTTCTCCTCTCTCTATCTTTCTCAGTCTCAGTCTCTCTCTGTCTCTTTTCTATCTATCTCTGTGTGTCTCTGTCTCTATGTCTCTCTATCTCTCTTCTGTTCATTTTCCTTTCTCTGTCTCTATTCTATTTCTTCTCTTCTCTCTGTCTCTGTATCTCTTTTCTATTTGTTCACCTCTCTCTCTCTCTGACTTTCTCTGTCTCAGCCTTCTCTGTCTTTTTTCTCTCTATTCTCTCTGTGTGTCTCTCTGTCTTCATGTCTCTATCTCTTTTCTCTGTCTCTATTCTGTTTCTTCTCTTCTCTCTCTCTCTGTGTCTCCTTTCTGTTTGTTCTCTCTCTCAGTCTCTCTTTGTCTCTTTTCTGTTTCTTCTCCTCTCTCTATCTCTGTGTCTCTGTGTTTCTTTTCTGTTTGTTCTCCTCTCTCTGTCTCTCTGTCTTTCTTGGTCTCAGTCTCTGTACCTTTCCTTTCTGTTCTCTCTCTGTCTCTCTGTATTCATGTCTCCTTATCTCTTTTCTGTTTATTCTCCTTTCTCTGTCTCTGTCTATTCTGTTTCTTCTCTTCTCTCTGTCTCTGTGTCTCTTTTCTGTTTCTTCTTCTCTATCATTCTCTGTCTTTTTCAGTCCTCTTTCTCTTTTCTGCCTATTCTCTTTCTCTGTCTCTCTGTCTTTGAGTCTCTCTGTCTCTTTTCTCTTTGTTCTCCTTTCTCTGTCTCTGTCTCTTTTTTCTTTTCTTCTCTCTGTCTTTGACTCAGCCTCTCTCTGACTCTTTTCTGTCATGTTTCTCACTATCTCTGTCTTGGTTTCTCTGTGTCTCTTTTCTGTTTGTTCTCCTCTCTATGTCTCTCTGTCTTTCTCTCTCAGGCTCTTTTTGTCTCTGTTCTGTCTATTCTCCCTCTCTCTTTGTCTCTGCATCTCTTCTGTTTCTTCTCCTCTATCAGTCTCTCTGTCTTTCTTGGTCTCACACTCTCTCTGTCTCTTTTCTGTTACTCCTTCTCTCTCTGTCTTTCTCTGTCTCAGTCTCTGTCTCTTTTCTGTCTATTCTCTCTTTCAGACTCTTTCCTTTTTCTTCTTTTCTCTGTCTCTATGTCTCTTTTCTCTTTGTTCTCCTCTCTATGTCTCTCTGTCCTTCTCTGTCTCGGTCTCTATCACTTCTCTGTCTATTCCATCTCTCTATCTCTCTCTTTGTGTCTCTCAGTCTTTTTTTCTGTTTGTTCTCCTTTCTCTGTCTCTCTGCCTTTCTTTTCTGCTATTCTCTCTCTCTTTCTCTGTCTATCTATCTATCTATCTATCTATCTATCTATCTATCTATCTATCATCTTTCTGTCTGTCTCTTTTCTGTTTGTTCTTCTTTCTCCATCTCTGTCTCTTTTCTGTTTTTTCTCTCTGTCTCTGTGTCTCTTTTCTCTTTGTTCTCCTATCTCTGTCTCTCTGACTTTCTCTGGCTCAGTCTCTCTCTTTCCCTTTTCTGTCTTTTCTCTCTCTGTGTGTCACTCTGTCTCTTTCCTGTTCCTTCTCCTCTCTCTGTCTCTATTCTGTTTCTTCTCTTCTCTCTGTCTCTGTGTCTCCTTTCTTTCTTCTCTATCAGTCTCTCTGTCTTTTTCAGTCCTCTTTCTCTTTTCTGCCTATTCTCTTTCTCTGTCTCTCTGTCTTTGAGTCTCTCTGTCTCTTTTCTCTTTGTTCTCCTTTCTCTGTCTCTGTCTCTTTTTT
>NW_025344919.1:0-1172 GCF_016433145.1 Gracilinanus agilis
TCTTTCTCTTTCATTATTCTTCTATCTCCTTTTTCTGTACTTCCCTTCCTCAACCTCTGTCTCTCTCTCTCCTACTCTGTCTCTCCATTTCATCCTTTCTCTCTTTTTATGTCTCTCCCTCTTGCTTTACTGAATGTCTCAGTCTCTCCATCTCTGTGTCTCTCTGTCTCATTCAGGCTCTATCTCTCGGTCTCTCTTACCCATCTCTCCCTTCTCCCTCTTTTTTCTATTCTCCGTCTTTCCCTTTCTCCCCCTCCCTTCCCTTCCTCCATCTCTCCTTCTCTCTCCCTCCATCTCTGTTTGTGACAATCTTTTTTAATATCTCTGTCTATCTTTCTCTGTCTCTCTCTTCTTCTCCCTCCTACTCTTTCTCTTCCTGTCTGTCTTTCTCCTTCTCTGTCTCCATCTACTTTTTTCTTTGCCTGTCTCTTTCTCTCTGTTTCTCTATATCTCTTTTACTCTAGCTGTTTCTCGCTAATTCTATATCTCTATATCTACATCCTTCTCATTCTGCCTCTCCTATTGGTTCCTCTGCCTCTCTTTTACTCTGTCTCTTTTTTAATTCTACCTCTACTTTTCTCCTTTCTCAGTCTTTCTCTTTGTTTCTATATCTTTCCCTCCCTCACTTTTTTCTCTCTGATTCTCTTTCTCTCTCCTTCCTTTTCTTGACCCATTCGTGCTCTCTTCCTACCTCTCTGTCTCTCTCCCCCTCTCTCCGTTTTGTCTGTCTCCTCCCTCAATCCATTTTTCTTTCCATCCCTTATCCTGTTCTCTCTCTCTCTGGCCCCATTCATTTTCCCTCTCTGTCTTTCCATCCCCCCTGCTCTTTCTCTCCTCCTTCTCTCTGTTCCTCTCCATCTCTGATACTGCCTCTCTGCCTATTTCTCCTTTTCTCTCTATTATTCTTTCCCCTGTTCACTGTCCCTCTCTCCTTCTGTCTAAATTTTTCTCAGTCCCTCTCCCTCTTATAGGTGTCTCTCTGACTCCCTGTGTATTGGATTCTATCTCTTATGTTCCTCATCTCTCGCTGTCTCTGTCTCCCTACCTCTCCTAGTCATTCTATCCCTCTCTCCCACTCTTTCTGTATGTCTCTTTCTCCCTGTGACTCTCTCCCTGTCTCTTTCTCTCTCTCTTTCTCCCTTCTGTACTGCTCTATCTACCCACCTCTGTGC
>NW_025344920.1:0-9588 GCF_016433145.1 Gracilinanus agilis
TGTGTGTGTGTGTGTGTGTGTGTGTGTGTGTGTGTGTGTGTGTGTGTGTGTGTTGGGGTGGGAGGGTGAGGGGCTTCCTTTATCTAGGTATTTTCAATCACATGACTAGAGAGCTGGCATTATTCTTAAAAGCAAACAGGGATTTAACCACTGATTCCTCATCTGGCTATCACTTTAGAGATAAGCACACCAGATAGCCTGCAGAATTAGTCTAAATAAGCAACTTAGCCTTCAGACTGCCCCTCATCCACATGTGCTCCGTGTAACCTTGAGTTTTACTTCACGCCTTGCACAACAGAATTGAAACACATACTCTAAGAATGCTCTTCCAAGCCTTTCCCAGGATGAGTATTCGCCAAAGTTTGTTTGTATGGACAAAATCTAATGTTAAAGTTGTCCCAGGTAACTAAGGCTTCCAACCTTCACTAATTAGTACCATGGATGTCCCAGAAAACTCCAAAGAACACAGAACATCTGTCTTAGGAAAGTAAGTCTCTGGGGTCGGGTGGGGGGAGCGGAAGAACTTAAGGTCATGATGGAAAACTCATCTGATATGTTCTCACAGCTGCTCCTGAGGTCATTGGGAAGGGTTGCAGGAAAAAAAGAGTCATCCACGCTGTCAGTGAGACACATCCCAATCCTCTCGTGTTAATGGTATAACAGATGGTACCATCTGGTGGTTCAGTTCAGTTCAACAAACATTTGGCAAATGCCTGTGTAAAAGACACTGTGCAAGGTAGCATATAAAGGCTAAAGCAAAAAACAATACAACTCAGTCCCTGCCTTCAACAGGTTTATGTGTTGATAATGTGTAAATAGATAATTAGATATAAAGTTATTGGAAAAAGGAGAAATCACTAACCACTTGCCATAGGATGCGGAGAGATAGGAACTGAGCCTTAGGGAAACAAAGAATTCTAAGAAGGAGCGAGTGCATTAGAGGAATGAAGGATAACTTATGCGAATGTTCCAAGTCAGAAGATGGAATGTTGAATTTGGGGAATAGCTTCTAATCAAGTTTTACTGTGACTTAGAGTGTGTGAGGTATGGGATGTAAGGCTGGGAAGGTAGGTTGAAAACATTCTATGGGAAGCTTTAAATGTCAGGATGAATTTGTATATTATGCTGGAGGCAATAGAGAGCCAGGGAAACTTCTCAAGCAGGAGATATACAAATGAACCTTGGGAAGATTATTTTAGCTGTGTGGAAGCTAAAAAGGAGCTTCCTGTTTCAAGAAGCTAATTGCAATAGTTCAAGTGAGAGAAGTGATGAAAATCTGAATGAACATGTTAGCACTATGAGTAAAGAAAAGGGGGTAGGCGTGAGATGGGCTGTCAAGGTATAGAATAGGGCAAAACTTGACAACAGACTGGAAATGAAGGTTGAGGGAGAGTGAAGAAATAAGGATATTCCTGAGGTTGCAAACATGTGTGACTTTCAGAATGGTGGTACTCTGAAAAAACATAGGGAAGTTAGGAAAAGGAAGTGAATTTCATGGAAAGAGAATGAGTTTGCTGAGTTTCAGATGCTGATGAAACACTAAGGTGGAAATGTCCAACAGACCATTTGTTGGGACAGGACTGGAGCTCAGGAGAAATAGTAAGGCTTAACATATAGATTTGAGAATTATCTGGTGAGATTACCAAGAAAGAGAATAAAGTGAAAAGAGGGGCCAATGAGGGATACCCATTGTTAAGGCTTAAGAAATGGATGGGAAACCAGCAGACGAAGTAAAAAAGAAATGGTTAGATTGGTAGAAGGAGAACCAGGAGAAAATGTCCTGTGTCAAGGAACTCAAGAGGAAAAAATGTAGCCAGGACAGAGTGGTCAAAAGCTACAGACTTTAACTGACATGAAGGCTGAGAAAAGATCATCAGATTTAATAATTAAGAAATTGTTGGAAACTCTGGAGTAATTTCTACTAAGTGGTGAGTTTCTATATCTCTCTTACCTGTCATTCAGCCAGTCAACAATCATCTGGCTGATGATATATATAATATAGAATGATAGTGAAGGGATGGTGGAGCCAAATGAAGATTTAATATGTATGGGAGAGATTGGGCGTGTTTGTAGGCAGCAGAGGAGACAGACTGAATATAAGAATCAAGTTCTTAAAGCATAAAGGATGGGATGAGATCATGGTTGAAAAGAGAAGTTATCCTTTATAAAGATAAAGACCACAGATATTTAAGTAAAGGAGGAAGGCTAGGTGAAGACAATTCTTTAAAAGCCTAATCCTTGTCTCTGTCAAAAAAAAAAAAAAGACAAATTTAAAACACAGGTCTGGCAGAGTCATTCTCCTGTTAAAGAAGCTACGGTTTCTTCTTCTTGCCTCTTGGAGAAATACAAATTTCTATATCTGGCTTAAAAGAAAAACAAAAACCTTTACCTTCTGTCTTAATCAATGAGTGAGGCAGGCTAGACTGTTGGGGTTAAGTGGCTCACATGCATGGTGCAAACAAGGGACTTTTCCATTTGATTTAGAGTGAGAACCTTCCATATAGATTGTCTCCTTTAGAATTTGAGCTCCTTGGCAGCAGAATTAGTCTTATTTTTCGGTATGTATTCTTAGCATTTAGTACAGTGTTTTGCACATGGTTGGCACTTAATATTTTTTTCATTCATGCATGCACTATATATTCTAATTAGAACGAATTTCATGTGGTGAAATTCTTAGGTTACTTCCTAGGGGAGCAACCTTGGGCAAGTCTGGATTTTGCTCATGCAAAGCATTCCAACTCTTGACTGTTTTTGCACAACCATCTCCTTCTCATGCCTGGAGTGCACTCCTTCATCTCTGCTCTTTCCTTCAAAGTTTAGTTCAAACATCACTTCCTATAGAAAGTCTGTCCTGATCCTACCAGTTGCTAGTGTCCTTTTTGAGGGGAAAATTGCTTCATAAAAATTTTGCATTTAACGTTTTATGGAATGCAAGCTCCTTGTGGGCAGGGTTCCTTTTAGTCCATTAATCAAATTTGCAATTTCAGGAGATCTGGTAACTCACAGGCCATATAAATATTCCTTTCCTTTTCTTTTTGTTATATTGATTTCTGGGACAAGATGGACACCAACTTTGAGTGACAAGACTGGCAGTTGAACACCTCAGAATGTACCCAAATGCCATGAGCCAGAGCAAAAAATCAGTTGGAGCCAACCCTATAAATACCCACCAGGCCCACACATGTGGCTCACTCTGGAGCAGAACTTGGGAGGTGGGAGGTCTCGAGGGAGGGTAGGTCTGTACCTGTACCTGTACCTGTACCTGCAAACCCACCTGTCTTACTGAGAGAGCTAGAGAACAATAACCATCATTGACAATAGAGCTGAGAGAGAACAGTGACACTGTCATCAAAGATCATCAATAGCCTTCCCTAATCTTTGGCTTGGCTCCGGTCAAGTCAGGCCAGGGTTAGTTTGAGGATGAAGAAACTCCAAATTTCTACTTGATTTAGCTTTCTCCAATAGTCTGATCATTAGCTTAGAGTATTAGCAAATAAGGTTCCCAAATCCTCCATCCTTTTCCCTTGTTCCTAACCCCATTAATTAGAATCAAATATAGTGTTTGTTATCAGGTACCTTTCCTGAGTGATCAATATATCTGAGCCCTTGGGAAGGGGAGATCCTTACGCAGTCAGATTTCACCATTATTCAAACAGTGCATCAATAGCCCTCATCAATAATTATTCCAACCCCTGATTGGGGAACCAGAGAGGTTAACTACACCCACAACCTCTCAGTGGCTCCCTGCCTGGGCAGCTGTTATAAGAGATAGCTGACAGGCTCAGTTGAGCAGGCCTGTCAGGAGAGGAGAGGCATAGCTTTTACCAGCAGCACCTACACAGAGGCCGTGGGTGAGAGTGTGCTCTCTCTCCCACCAAAATCCAGTCCACCTTCAAAGCCTCTAGCCTTCATAGCCTCTATTATTATTATCCATCCCTTCTTTATTTTTTATAAAACTTTTCTTTTCAGACATCTTACAATCAATACAAATATGAATTTCAAGGCAGAAGAGTGGTAAGGGCAAGGCAACTGGGGTTCAGTGACTTGCCTTGGGTCATATAGCTAGGAAGTACCTGAGGCCAGATTTGAACCCAGGTCCTCCTGACTCTAGGCCTGGTGTTCTATCCATTGAGCCATCTAGCTCTATCTTCAATAAGCATTTCTTCAGTTCATTAGGGCTTAATATATTTTTTCTTTTTTAAAGAAGGACTTTTTAATCACCATTTTTATTTTTAGGCAATTAGATAGCCCTACTGCAGGGTCTCAAGTCAGGAAGGCATGAGTTCAAATATGGCCTCAGACCCTTTAGCAGCTTTGAGACCTTGGGCAAATAATTTAACCTTTGTTTCTCTCAACTGTAAAATTGGGAAAATAGCACCCACCTGTTGTTATGAAGATCAAATGAGATAATAATTATAAAGCACTTAGCACAGTGATTAGCCTATAATAAGAAAGAGCTACTTAAATGTTAGCTATTATTATTTGTCCTATGAGATAGGCTAGAATTGCTTTTGATGACAAATATTTATTATTATGTGCCAGTCACTGTGCTAAGTGCTATAAAGATACACATAAGAGCAGAAACAGCCTATATCCTCAGGGAACTCAGGTTCTAAAGAAGAACACAACTGGGCACATACCAGATATACCCAAGTGGAGATGGAGGTGATTTTAGAGTGAAGGCATTAGTAGTAAGCATGTATGGAGAGGGAGAACCACAAAGATGGAAAGACAGAAGAACCTTGATAAGCTTCTTGCAGAAGGTAGAATTTCAGCCTTCTTCCTTCCTCCAGCTGGAGTTTTTTCAAACCCAATTTTTTGCCCACAAATCCCCCACTCACCAGCCTGGTCTATACCTACCTCATCCTGGCTCTTTCCCTTTTGGAAAACACTAAGAAAAATGTCCTTATATCTATTTTTACTAAAGCTCTGCTTGGAACAGACTCTGAACTCAGATTGCTCTTAGCCCTAATAATCAGGAAGTCAATATTTAAAAGAAGAATGGAAATCAGTGGGAGAAAGCCCTTGAACTGAAGGGACACACCAGACACATCACAGGTATTGACTGTATTCTCAACAGCTATCGAATTGTAATTTATGGTACAGATCATAATACTTGTGTCTGGAGTCAAAAAGATGACATCTGGAAATCAACCCTTGGTGAGCCTGAAGATTAATTGTATAGTCACGTTTGTGAAATGGTGTCATCTGGAGAATAAGTTTATTAAAGGTAGCAGAGTCAGCTGGTTTCTGTGCGCTGCTTTGAGTCTAGTGGCAAACACTAAAAAAAAGCCAATTCATTCTACTTCCTTAGTTTGAACTGACACCCCAACAATGTCTTTCTGGCTGCTGGATCTTGTTATTTCAAGGGCAGAGTTTTTTTCTGCCTGTATTAAAGAAGTTGATGAAAAGTCAGCCAGTGCTCCTTGGGGGAATCAAGTTGCCTTTTAGCCAAATGATATCAGAGTTTGGTAGTACTGGAAGTGGTGGTTGGAGCCACAGTTTTTCGGCCATTGGAATGATCATGGCTCACTTGGGTCAGCCATGATAGTGTTCTATCGGTTGCTGATGTCTTCAAAAACATGATGGTTTCAAAGCTGAAAAGAGAACTCCTCCCACTCTTTTGTTTCTGAAAATAGCATGGTGGTGTTGGCCATGACTGCTGCCCAATCCTGCTTAATTACAACACTTGTGGCTCCAAATTAGGCATTTCAGAACAGAGTATCAAAACAGAGAGCAACATCTTTGCCATGAAACACTACTGCAACATGAACAAGAGGGCCACAACTGAGGTTCACAACACTGCTACACACTATAGCAATATAGTATCACTCAAGTATCTGTTTCTGAAATGGACAAACAAGATTGCCACCAATTTCGCACCATTGGCATTGATGGAGCAATAAGAATTTGGAATTTCAACACTTTAGAGTCTTTCTTCAGTGCAAGAGATCATGCAAAGCTGCATTTCCATTCTCTGGCATGGAAGACACTTGACAACATGCAGCTCCAGTATTTGCATGAAGGTGGGAAAGACTTTACCACAAGTCAACATCGAGAAAATATTCCTTAGGAACAGCAAGGTGGTTCTGTGGATAGAGCACCAGACCTAGAGATGGTAGGTTTTGTGTTCAAATTTGACACTTCCTAGTTGTGTGACCCCAGTCACTTAACTCCAAGACTTAACGACAAGACACTTAACTCTAAGAAAGAAGAGTGGTAAGGGCTAGGCAATTCTAGGACAGAAGGAAGGGGCTGTTTGTTTGTTTGTTTTTTAATAAGGAAATAAAGTACCCCTTGTAGATGAAAAAACTCCCACAATTAGTGAATGTATTGGTTTTTAAAAAATCAGCAATGATGTCTTTTGAACCGGCTAATTTATTCTATAATTGACCAAAGTGGCTCTTTAAGTAGTTTGTTATGGGAAGTTCTCACACAAAATTAAGGCTGGATTTTATGTAAATTGCCTGCTAGAAAAAAATTTTAATACAGGAAAAAGTCTGAATGCAGATTGAAATACACCATTCCTTACTTTATTTCCTACATGAATTTTTCATTAGTGTAAGTGATTTGTGTCTTCTTTTACAACACGATGAACAAGAAAATATACTTTATATGATAATTTATGTATAACATATATTATCTACCTTCTTGGGAAGGGGTAAAGGGTGGAAGGAAAGAGAGAAAAATGAATGAAACAATTTTGGACATACTTAATGTGAGAAATTGTTTCTCTTGGATAAGTATATTTATTATCATTTATTACATATTTATAACAAATCATGTGTATTACAGCACTGCATATATTATAGTTATATAATATATTGCATATTATATATTTAAAATAAATTATAACTAGAAAAAGGAAAAAAGAGCTTTCCAACCATATATATATACATATATATATACACACAACTCCGCCAAGGACGGTCCCAAGCCCGGCTGAAAAAGGAGGAGGGTTGGGCGCGAGGCTAGCAACCTCACCCCGTAAAAATCTCACTTGCTAAAGAAACTGCAACCTCATTAAACCACCAAAACCAATGATCGCCTAGTCTGGAAGATTGCTCTCCAACAGAGTCCATGATGCGTGCTGGCAGAAGCCAACAAACTCCAGGTCTTTGTTGACGGGTGCCTGCGTCACATCTTGGACATTGGATGGCAGACCTGGCGGAGATATGCCGAGAACAAGACAGGGACCGTCGGAGTGACATGGGCCCAGTTGGGGGAAGTTGCCCAGAACAGAGTCCGTTGGCGTGAGATGGTTGCGGCCCTATGCTCTTCTGGGAGTCAATAGGAATAATAAAAAATAAATAATAAAATATACACACATAATTTAAATATTACACAAAATAAATAAAAAATATAATGCCTCACAAACTAAAATACAGGAAAAAAAGGCGAGAATTTAGCTAAATCTTGAAGGAAGCCAAGATAGCTAGCAGGTGGAGGTAAGGAGTAAATTTATGAATGAGGTAGTTAAAGTAGATTAAAGATTGGCTAGAGAGCATGCCAAACGCAATATGGTGACCGAGACAGAATTAAGAACTCATTGTCTTTGGAATCTCTGACTTTTGCTGAGAAACTGGCTTGTAGAAATTGGACAGGCAGCTTGTAAAACAGAAAGCAGCTTTCTAGCTCAAGCTGTTGGGGCTCATTTTAAACTTAATTTCTTCCACTCAGTTCTACTTTTAAGAGGATGAATAGAACCGGCAGAGAGGGGGATAAAGGCCCAAAACACATAGAGTACATAGCCTATGAGGATCTTTATAAAGCAAATTTACTCATAGACAATGTGTTGTACAAAGACTGACCTTTACAGGGACCCTCAAAGACATATATATTGCCATGTATTGACCAAATCCTAAGACCACATGCCAAAGAGATGCTGCTGTTATTCAAGCATTTTTAAAAAAAGTCAGTTGTGTCTGATTCTTTATAACCCCATTTAGAGTTTTCTTGGCAAGGATTCTACAGTGGTTTGCCATTTCATTCTCTAGTTCATTTTACAGATGAAGAAACTGAGGAAAACAGGGTTATGACTTGCTCAAATAAGTCAAGCTAATAACTGTCTGAAGTCAGATTTGAAGTCAGGAAATTGAGTCTTCCCTACTTCAGGCACAGCACTCTATCCACTGTGCCACCTAGCTGCACCACTATGGAGATGTACTATAGCTTATGAAGTCAAAGCTGGTTTCTAACATCCTATCAACCCCTTATAGTATCAAAAAATGTGGGTAACCCTACTATCTACTTATGGGTGTGCTGTAAATACCAGAAGTATTTGTCTGAACTTAAGAGGTATAAAAATGTCAGGCCATAAGTAATAGTTGCATTTTGGGGTTAAGCCCCCCCCCAAAATGTGACTTTCAAAGTCCCCCCAAAAATGTGACTTTCATCAAGATAGAAACTTAATATAAGTATGTGGAGAGACAGTCTTGAAGCCTGGAAGCCTTGTATTCAAATCTTGACTCTGGCACATGTTGGCTGTGTGATCCTGTACACATCCCTTAACCTCTTGCTGTTTTAGGCAATTCTCTAAGACTACATTGCCCAGTATAGTAAGGAAATTAGGAAATTAGTAATATATTGATACGGTTTGATAAGATAAGGAATTTTGGAGGGTTGTCCCAGAGACTGAAGAGTAGATGAGGCAAGAAGGAACTATATACATGAGCTTAGGATTGAGCTTTGAAGGGGTAGAGCAGACAAAGTTCTATGTGAGCAGTTGATCTCTAATTTCTGAAGAGACGGACCAACTCAGCTTTGTCTCTCCGGATTAGCTCTGCTGTGATAGGAAAGGAAGAGAACTCAGAAACCATCTTGAGGCTTTTCCATTTTCCTCACTGTGGAAACTCATTGTGAAGAAGAAATTGTCAGATCTGCTGATTTGGGAACTGTTGTGAAAGGAGAAAGACCAAAGACCCTGCTTGCCTGGGCTCTGAGTGCCATCTCAGAGACACACTCTGGTCAGTTAGCTTTTGAGACATTTTGGCTAACTGATTTGTCTACTTGGAGACACTCTTAACATAAGTTACTTTTAATTAAGGATTATAGATAGTTTTAGTCAGATAGTGTTGTTTATGGGTTTTTAATCAGTGATAAAGAGTGTGAGAGTAGCTTGAGTGAATTCTCAAGATGAAGAAATAATTCACCGTGAGGTGAAAGAGGTTGGGTGGAGAAATTAGTTTTCCCAATAGTTAAAGCCTCCTGCTATTACTAATCTTTATAATATAATATAAATAAATAGAATATATATATGATATAAATAAATAATAAATAAATATAGATATCCAAGTAGTTTGTGTACTGGCTCAGTGAAGGGAAATCACTCTTGGCTTTCCTTCAAGGAGGAGAGCTGAAAATATACCTTGTGCTCAACCAGCAAAGTATACACCACAGTATCTTCCTTAATAACATCCTTTTATACCTCAATACTACACCAGAAGGTTCCAATTTGCATTGGTAGAGAAAGTTTTTTCACCCAGGAATTCCTGTAGCAACAAAATCACTGGTCCAATCCTTATCTCTTTCCTTTTCCTTCCTCTTTCTCTCTCTCTCTCTCTCTCTCTCTCTCTCTCTCTCTCTCTC
>NW_025344920.1:9649-15323 GCF_016433145.1 Gracilinanus agilis
TTCTCATTTCTCTCTCTCTCTCTCTCTCTCTCTCTCTCTCTCTCTCTCTCTCTCTCTCTCTCTCTTTTTTTTGTTTTTTTTTTTTACCCTTGTACTTCGGTGTATTGTCTCATAGGTGGAAGATTGGTAAGGATGGGCAATGGGGGTCAAGTGACTTGCCCAGGGTCACACAGCTGGGAAGTGGCTGAGGCTGGGTTTGAACCTAGGACCTCCTGTCTCTAGGCCTGACTCTCACTCCACTGAGCTACCCAGCTGCCAAAAAGTTTTTTTTTAGAATAAAAATCTGCCCTTGTCATGCATGAACAGTTGTATGAACTTGTATGAACAGTTTAGTAACTTTTGAGGTAATTATAAATGGCTGCCCAGAATGGTCATACCAATTCTGGAAATACCAAAAATGTGTTTATGTGTCTTTTCCCCCAAAGGCCTTCCAACATTTGTCATTTTCCATTTTTGTCAACTTTGTCAATCTGAGAGATGTCAAGTAGAACCTCAGAGTTGTCTTAATATGCTTTTCTCTAATTATTAGTGCTTTTGGACATTTTCTTATGTCTACTGATGCAAAAAAAACCCTCTTACAAAGGTAAATCAGAAAGGGAAACCCTGGGATGGTGTTACTGAGGGTTAGCCAAGAGTGTTGATTAGCTAACCCTCAGAGCACGCTAACTGACTGCTCAGGGAGCCAATGGCTTCTCTCTTCTGGCTCCCTTCACCCTTATAAAAGATTATCTGACTGCATTTATTTAACTAAAGTTAGTTTAATAACAAGTCCTAAAGGGAAGGTGTTAGGTTAGTGGGAAGCAAGGATGGCCATCAAACTTAAGCACAGATTTGGTTATCAAGTCTCTGTCAGCTTTTGAGCTGATCCCAGGGCTCACAGGCTTGTGGATGTTTTCTTTCTTCCTATTCCATATTATATCTATGCTAGCATTCAAAATCTTTAGCAGTAGACAGCAATAGTAAAAGAGATTCTGTCCTTCAGAGCTGGGTTAGCCCATCTTTTCAGGCTAATGCTCTAAAGATAGGCGTTACAGTTCAAGCAGCCCCTTCAAAATCTTTTTTGTACAAAGGTATGATCCACAGGAATCCATATAGGGGAAACAGTTGGTAAAATCTTAGGAATAGAGGTGGTTTCTATCCTGAGAGGTGGAGAGCTCCCTCTTGTCCCGAGGTCCAAGCAAGAATGTGCTCCTCAGAGAGCAATTGTCGCTCTATCCAGTCTCTCCCCTCCCCCTTCCAACTGCCTTCGATGTCAATCACTCTTCTCTCCAACATTTCAAACCCTTTCTGTGCAAGTTTTGCCACACACAGATAGCTTAGCTTTCTTCCTTTACTCACCTCTTGACAGAGAGAAATGTGAGGGCGCAGAAAACAGTTTTTTGATATGGCCAATGTGGGAATATTCTTTACTTAAGAGCACATATTTATTGCAACAGGTTCCCCCACTTCTTGTGGGGGGAACTGGGAGGGAGACAAAATAGATTGTTGTCCATTAAAAAAAATCTGTCTGCCTTTGTATTTTTTCAAGTGGAATATTGAAATTCTCAAAGCTCTGTAACTTGATTTGTCATTGGTGTGACAGCCTGATGAATAGCCCCTTCCCTCTTTCTCTTCTACTTTCAAGAGACAAGACCTAAGGAATGGCACTGACATGGAGACATTTGAAAATATCTTCTCGTGCTTCTTGCATGTAACCATCTCTGTGTCGAAGACAGCATGTTACAGGGTCTTCAGTGCTCCTTATGGTGCTGTTAGGAAGACCAAGATTGCCTTAGACACTAAGTCATTTTACTTTGGAAAAGCCACTTAACTTCTCTTAGCCTCAGACTTTCATCATCTGTAAAATGGGGGTAATAATTGCACCTACCTTGCACAACATTGTTGTGAGGGTCAAATGCTTAAATATGGGTAAGACAAATCTTAATACTCCATACAAATGTGAGTGGCTATTATTAGTGTCTTCAGCCAAAACTATTTATATCTGAACTGTTTTGAAAAGGGGAATGAAAAAAATAACGATAAAATGAAATGAAAACCTGAATGACTAACAGGTTGGATGGTAAGAAAAAGGAATAAAAGCAGGTAGGACCAAGGGCTGCATTTGGCAGGACAGAGGTATCTCACAGGCAGATCAAACCTTGGGACTTTTAAAAAATCTTCTTTCTTTTATTTATAATTTGGAGGACTACCTCATTCCAGCTGTTTGCTGGAATCCTAGCAACACAGGGTTCAGGGTGACTCTCTTGCTTTGTCCTCTCCTAGGGAGGTCTAGATCTAGAAGAGACAATTTGAGAATCATTGGTCTTCCTGAAAAAGCAGAAATTAATAGAAATTTGGACTCCATACTATAAGAAATTATACAATAAAACTGCCCTTAAGTTCTTCAACAAGAGGGCAACATAAACAATGAAAGGATCCATAGATCACCCTCTATACTAAATCCTGAAAAGACAACTCCCAGGAATATAATAGTCAAATTCAAGAGCTTCCAAGTAAAAGAAAAAAATTTTACAAGCTGCCAGAAAGAGACAATTCAGATATCAAGGAGGACCAATCAGGATCACATAGGATCTGGCAGCCTCCACACTAAGAGAACTCAAGGCTTGGAATATGATATTCAGAAAGGCAAGAGAACTGGGTCTACAACCAAGGATCACCTACCCATCAAAACTGACAATATACTTCTAGGGAAAAGTATGGGCATTTAACAAGATAGAAGATTTCCAAGTATTTGCACAGAAAATACCAGGACTAAATGGAAAGTTCAATATCCAACCACAAAACCAAGAGAAACATGAAAAGGTAAATAAGAAATAGAGGGGAAAGAAAAAAAACTCTTATTTTTAAATTTGCCTCTTTAAGGGCTTCAATAAGATCAAATTGTTTGTAATCTTATATGGAGAAATGTTATGTGTAATTTTCAGAAACTGTATTCACTATTAGAGTAATTAGAAGAATTATTCATAGGGAGAGGTTGGAGTACTAAATGGTCTAAGATGATACGGGGGAAAAAAAGGGGGGCGGTGAATAGTAGATGACACCAAGAGAAACTTGAATGAATAAGAAAAATAGGATATTCTATGCCACACAAAGAGGGAATGGGAAAGGTAGGGGATTAATTTTATTATAAGAAGCAGAGGAAGAGAGCATTAATAGGTAATATTTAAACCTTACTCTCAGTGGAATTAACCCTGAGAGGGAAGAGTAGCTATATCCATTGGGATATAAAACTCTATCTAACCCTACTGAGAAAGTCAGAAGGGATTAACCAAGGGGAGCAGGGGAATGGGGAGGTAAAAAAATGGAGGGGAGGAGAAGGGGAAGGGAATTCATTAGGCCTTAAAAATAAAAAGAGGGGAATAATAAGGGAGGGGTTGGAAAGGGAAGTAAATCAAGGGAGGGGACAAGGGGGAATGGTTTAAAACAAACCACTGGTTTAAAAGGAAATAGCCAAGGAAGAAGGGATAGAACTAGGAGAGGATACCAAAATGTCGGCAAATACACAACTGATAATTATAACTCTGAATGTGAATGGGATGAACCTACCCATAGAGCAGAAGCAAAAAGCCGAGTGGATTGGAAACCAAAATCCTACCATATGTTGTCTACAAGAAACACATGAGGCAGGTGGACACACACAGGTTTAAGGTCAAGGGCTGGAGCAAAATCTTTTGGGCTTCAACCAAGAAAAAGAAAACAGGAGTGGAGATCATGATTTCTGACAAAGCCAAAGTAAAAATAGATATGATTAAAAGAGATAGGGAAGGTAATTACATACTGATAAAAGGCAATATAGACAATGAAGAAATAACAGTACTCAACATGTATGCACCAAATGGTATAGCATCCAAATTCCTAAAGGAGAAACTGGCAGAGCTCAAGACGGAAATAGATAGTAAAACTATACTAGTGGGAGATCTAAATATTTCTCTTTCAGATCTAGATAAATCAAGCCAAAAAATAAATAAGAAAGAGATAAGAGAGGTGAATGAAATCCTAGAAAATTAGATTTAATAGATATGTGGAGAAAAATAAATAAGGACAAAAAGGAATACACCTTCTTTTCAGCTGCACATGGTACATTCACAACGACTAACCATGTAATAGGGCATAGAAACATTTCAAACAATGCAAAAGAGCAGAAATAATAAATGTAACCTTTTTGGATCATAATGCAATAAAGATAATAATTAGTAAGGGCACATGGGAAAAAAATACAAAAACGAATTGGAAATTAAATAATATGATTCTCCAAAACCAGTAAAGAAGAAATCATAGAAACAATAAATAATTTCGTTGAAGAGAATCACAATGATGAGACATCCTACCAAACTTTTTGGGATGCAGCTAAGGCAGTACTCAGGGGGAAATTTATAACCTTGAGTGCATGTATTAACAAATTGGAGAGGGCAAAGATCAATGAACTGGGCATGCAACTTAAAAAACCAGAAAGGGAACAAATTAAAAATCCCCAGCTAAAGACCAAATTAGAGATTATAAAAATTAAAGGAGAAATCAATACAATTGAAAGTAAAAGAATTATTGAATTGATAAATAAGACTAGAATCTCGTTCTTTGAAAAAAACAAGCAAAATTGACAAAATATTGGTCAATCTAATTTAAAAAAGGAAAGAAGAAAACCAAATCATCAGTATCAAAGATAAAAAGGGAGACCTCACCTCAAATGAAGAGGAAATCAAGGCAATCATTGAAAAATATTTTGCCCAATTATATGGCAATAAATAAAGCGACTTAGGTGAGATGGATGAATATTTACAAAAATATAAATTGTCTATACTAACAATAGAAGAAATAGAATACTTAAATAATCCCATCTCAATAAAGAAGTTGAACAAGCCATCAAAGAAGTCCCCAAGAAAAAAATTTGCAAGACCAGATGGATCCACAAGTGAATTCTATCAAACCTTCAAAGAACAACTAATTTCAATACTATATATACTATTTGACATAATAAGCAAAGAAGGAATTCTACCAAACTCCTTTTATGATACAAATATGGTACTGATTCCAAAGCCAGGTAGATCAAAAACAGAGAAAGAAAACTACAGACCAATCTCCTTAATGAACATAGATGCAAAAATCTTAAATAGAATACTAGCAAAGAGACTCCAGCAAGTAATTAAGAAGATCATCCACCATGATCAGGTGGGATTTATACCAGGAATGCAAGGTTGGTTCAACATTAGGAAAACCATCCACATAATTGACCATCTCAACAAGCAAACCAACAAAAACCACATGATTATCTCAATAGATGCTGAAAAAGCCTTTGACAAAATACAGCATCCATTCCTATTGAAAACCCTGAAAAGCATAGGAATTGAAGGACCTTTCCTAAAAATAATAAACAGTATATATCTAAAACCATCAACAAGCATCATCTGCAATGGGGATAAATTAGAAGCCTTTCCAATAAGATCAGGAGTGAAACAAGGATGCCCATTATCACCTCTATTATTTAACATTGTACTAGAAACACTAGCAGTAGCAATTAAAGAAAAAGAAATTGAAGGTATCAAAATAGGCAATGAGGAGACTAAGCTATCACTCTTTGCAGATGATATGATGGGCTACTTTAAAAAATTAACTAAAAGGCTAGTAGAAATAATCAACAACTTTAGTAAAGTTGCAGGATACAAAATAAATGCACATA
>NW_025344921.1:0-1055 GCF_016433145.1 Gracilinanus agilis
CCTCCTGGTCCCCCAGCTTTCCCCTCTCCTCCTCCCCCCTCCCCCACGCGTGGGGCCCCCTCTCTGTGCCCACAGCCCAGAGAGACTGATGGGGAACGCTTATTAAAAAACATTGTAACCGTTTCCGTTTTTATTACGTTGACAAGGGAGCGTTATTTACTGTTATTGTTTGCTGGGAAGGCTTTTCTACCCGAGCCCAAAGCTCTCCTGGGAGCTCACCTTTCGGGTTTTTAACTGGGAAGTCACAAGGGGGTGTGTGTATTTTGGGGGGGGGTGTTGGAGGCAGAGGGAGGCTTCTCTCTGAATAAATGACTACTCAGGGAAGGGTATTTGGCAGTCTGGAAACACTACCTTAGGCTGGAGGGCCCAGGGAGCTGTGAGAGAAGAAATGAGGCAACAACTCACTCATCCCTTTCTCTGTGGGCTGCTAGTTTTCAAGGACCTTTGTCTCAAAGAGGTGACACTTTGCATTTGACCCCAAAAAGGCATCTTGGACCTATAAACTCACTGTATTATTTGAACTGGAAAGGACCTTAGAGAATCATCTTTCTATAAACCTGTTCATTTTGCAGAGGAGGAAACTGAGGCAGGAGAATTGTGAAGTGATTTGCACTGAACATTATTACATGGCAAATGAGTGAGTGAGCTGGAATTTCTAGTGGACTGATTTCAAGCCCAGGTCTTTTTTGGCTATCACAATACTCTCAATAACCACACTTCAGGGGACTTGAAGAAGACAGAGCTGAGGTTCCCCTTTATTTACCCGTTCATTCATTCCTTCAACAGACATATATTTAAGGTTTGCAAGATATTATGTTAGGTGTTGAGGGGGACACAAACAAAAAAAAATAAGGGGGCCACCAGGCTGCAGACCCCAGGGAGCCTAGTTTTCTTTCCTTCTTTGCCAGCAAAACCTAGTCACATAACAAAAGGCCAGGGGCTGCTTCAGGGTAGCAGCAATCAAGGGAAACTAGATGGAGAGCCAAGATGACTTGTATTGAAGGGAGAAAGGAAAAAAGAAAGAAAGGAAGGAAGGAAGGAAGGAAGGAAGAAAG
>NW_025344922.1:0-1509 GCF_016433145.1 Gracilinanus agilis
CTGTGACACCGGGCTTTGTCCCCACAAGACGGATGGGCCGGCGGAGCTCATCCTCGGGGCGGCCCATTGTCCCTCCGGAGCCCGCGATGCTATCTCGGCTCTCTCGGGCCGCCTCACATCCCGTCCTTTGTGCGCGCGGCCCAGGTGGCGGGGGCTTCCGCCCCCCTCCACAAACAGCCCCGCCCCCTCCCTAGGGGCTGGAGCCCCGCGCCTCCCCGCTGGGTGAGCTTGGCCCGGTCCCCGACTAGAATAGAGGGAGACCCCGCACGCGCGCCGGCGGAGAGGCTGAGCGCCCCTTCCACCGAGGAGAAGCCCGAAGGACCCAGCCGCGGCCCTGGGGGCCGAGGGTGATCCCGGGCTCTCGCGGGCCCCTCGCGCTGCCCCCGCGGGGGAGGGGATCACGGATCCACAGCTTAGAGGTCACGCAGGCCAGCCACCCATTTTACAGATGGAGAAACCGAGGCATCCACCGGCACCGCCATCGGCTCCCCGCCCGGTGGGGGACCAATTGGACCCGCGTGATCAGGCGCCCCCTCCCCCCCCCCTCCCCGCCCCGGACGCCTGCAGCCTCTCGACCTGGCGCTGACCCTTCCCCTTGTCCGCGGCTCATCAGGCCCTTAGCAGACCAGTGAAGCGACGCCGGGCCCGGGGGCCGCCTCAGCGCACCTGAATGGGGAGCCTCGCACCGGCCCGCCGAGGCCCGAGGGGCGCCCCTCCCCCTGCTCTCGGCAGCGGAGGGAAACGGAGGCGCCCCGACCCGCCAAGGATCCGAGAGGGGAGCAGGAGGCCCCGCCCACAGCCCGCGTCTGGGGCCTCGGTTTGCCCCTCTACGCAGTGGAGAGACGGAACACCCCCACCCCCACCCCCGCCCCCGCTTCTTAGGGGAGGCACCGACACGGGGCGGGGGGGGAGGAGGCGGGGCAGGGCGGCTGGGGGGGAGAGACACAGAGACAGAGACAGAGACAGAGACAGAGACAGAGACAGAGACAGAGACAGAGAGAAGGAAGGAGACGCTGCCCTCCAGGACGTGCCTTCGGAAGGGGATGCCATTCCTACAAGCTCAGGAGCTAGGAAAGGCCGCCGAGGAGGTGGCCCCGGGGCAGAGCTGGGAAGGCATGCTAGGCAGGAGCGAGACCCGTACAAAGATATGGAGGTGGGAGATGGAATCCTGGGCGAAAGGATGAGCACAAACGCTGCTTTGGCCGCACTGTGGAGTCCACAGGGCTGTTCTGTTTGGGGCTGATCTTAGCCATAGGCAGAGTCAGGAAGAGCTGGGTTCCAATCCCGCCTCAAGCGATTACTCGGGGAGTGACCCTGGGCCAATATCTTAACTGCTGTCTTCCTCAGTTTCCTCAGCTGCAAAATGAGGATCACAACACACCTTCCTCCCAGAGGTGTGAGGACCAGAGAGATGTGTGTGGAGTGCTTGGCACAGCCTGGCATGGAGTGCGGGCTCCCTTGCTCCTTCCTTCCTTCCTTCCTTCCTTCCTTCCTTCCTTCCTTCCTTCC
>NW_025344923.1:0-1776 GCF_016433145.1 Gracilinanus agilis
AGAGGAAAGAAGGAAGGGAGAGAGAGAAAGAAAGGAAGAAAGAAAGGAAGGAAGGAAGGAAGAGAGAGAAAGAAAGAAAGAGAAAGGAAGAAAGAAAGGAAGAATTATAAACTTAGAGCTGGAAGGGACTCTAGGGAGCCCTTCTCCCCACCTTTCTGGTCCTGAATAATACATGAATTCCTCTGTCAGAGATTTATTCCTTTGTTTTAAGTCCATATCTTCTGGGAATCCACTAAAATGAAAATAGTCCTAGAGAGGTAACATAGACTGTTCCTTAGACATTATAGTAGATACAATATAAGGTTGAGAGTCAGGAATCCCTGAGTTCAAATGTGACCTCAGACCCTTAACTAGCTGTGTGACCCTGGGCAAGTCATTTCACTCTGTTGGCCTTAGCTTCTTCATATATAAAATGATCTGGAGAAGACAATAGCAAATCTTTTCAGTATCTTCTCCAAGAACACCCCAAATGGGGTCAGGGAGAGATAGGCAGAGCTGCAACAACTGAACAACAACAAAGAGGTAACACATGGCTTCTCAATGGAGAGGCTAGGGCCCTTCCAGAATGAACCTAGAGGGAGGATAGAGAGGAGAGCTGCAATGGGTTTGCCCAAGTTGTTGGGGGACAGAAAAGGGAGGTTCCATTCTAGGTGGAACAAGGAAATTGAGTGGCACACAGCAGATGCTTAATAAATGTTGATGTTGGTACAATAATACCTTTCATGTCAATCAACCAATTAGCATTTACTAAGTACCTACTTTGTGCCAAATTTTGCTCTAGGTTCCGGGGGTGGGGGGGGGGGAGAAAGAATTCCTGTCCTTAAAGAACACAGATTATATAAAATACATATATACATGTTGTATGTGAAACATACATATTAAATAAGTATACCCAAAATATATACAAAAAAAGTGCAAAGTAATTTTATACACAAGGCAAAAATAACTGGGGGACAGAGCAGGAGGGGAGGAGATCAGGAAAAACTTCAGGTAGGAGTTAATGATTGAACTGAGCTGAAGGCTTTAAGAGACAGAGATAAAGAGAGAGAATATTTCAGGCATGGGGGCAACTTCTGCAAAGGCATTAAATTGGGAGATGGAATGTCATAATAAAGGAATAGCAAGAAAGCTAATTTGGCTGGATCATAATATGTGGGAATGGGAGGCTTGAAAGGTAGGCTGGAACCTGTTTATGAAGGGATTTAAATGTCAAACCAATGAGTTCATATTTGATCCTAGAGACAATAATCATTAGTATTTATTGAATAGGTGATCAATATGGCCAGACCAGTGCATTAAAATATCCATGTGACAGCTTTGAGGAGAAGGAATTTGAGACAGGAGAGATCTGAGTCAGAAAGACCAGTTTGGGGGCTATTACAATAATTGAGGTAAGAGATGCTGAACTAGACAGATAGCCATGTGAGTAAAGAAGATGAATGTAAGAGACATTATGGGAGGTAGAACTGATGAGATTTGGCAACTCTTTAGAGATGTGGACTGAACAAGAGTGAAGAAATACATTATTGTGATGGCTTTGACAGATATTGGGAAGTATCTGTTCCAGGAACATGATAGTAAAAATCCAGAGCTTCCTTGTCAAAGAAAAAATATTGCAAGCAGCCAAGAATAAAGAGTTCAAGTATTAAGGAACTTTGGTCAGAATCACACAAGATTTAACTGCTGTCACTTAAAAGGAATAGAGAGCATGGGATCTGAAATTCCAAAAGGCAAAAAATATTGGCTTACAACAAAAATGACTTGTACAGGAAAACT
>NW_025344924.1:0-1078 GCF_016433145.1 Gracilinanus agilis
ATATATATATATATATTATTCCTATTCAAAATACCTCCAAATACATGAAACATTTGGGAACCAAACTACCAAAAATGATAATGATAAAATTAAAAATACTTTTAACAGAGATAAAAGATAAATAGTTGGACCATACAAATATAATGAGCATGGTATATTTAGTGGCTTCCTATTAAAACCTTCAAAATAGACAAAAATAATAACAAAATTCATTTGGAGGAACAAAAGGTCCAATATTCCAAGGTAAGAAACCATTCTTTATAATATATAATTATATTATATACATACATATACAAATTCCTAGGAGATATATATATATATATATATATACATATATATATATATGTATATATCTTATAGTAGGGGCAGGTGGGGGCAGCTAGGTGTTTTAGTAATTTGAGAGTCATGCCTATAAAATGATAGTGGGTTGTAGGTTCCAATCTAGCCTCAAACAAAAGCCTAGCTATATTTATCACCTAACGCCCATTGCCTAGTCCTCACTACTTTTCTGCCTTAGAACCAAGATGAGATGTAAGGTATTAAAAAAATTCTCTATATAGACTTCCCTCTACAAACAAGCTTTGAATTAGGCAGCCTCAGAGGTTCTTTCCAATACTGACATTCTACATTTCCTCAATTTCATGATATTAGATACTTATGAACATAAAAACAACCTGCATATGGTTTGAACCTCCATTCATTTTCCCCTTTGAAATTAATCATATTTTGATCATGAAAAATAAAACTAAAATTCCCATTTTTGCAAAGTAAAAGTAACTTCTGTTTCTGGACCCATGCATTGTTTTTAATCTTTTTAAAGGAACACATTTATAACATAAAGGAATATTTGCAGTGAGATTGCAATATTTTAGAATAATATACACACTATATCTCTACCTCTACATATTAATATATAGGTATATATTGATATATATATATATGTATAGAGGGGGAAAGAGAAAGAGGAGAAGAGAAGAGAAGAGAAGAGAAGAGAAGAGAAGAGAAGAGAAGAGAAGAGAAGAGAAGAGAAGAGAAGAGAAGAGAAGAGAAGAGAAGAGAAGAGAAGAGAAGAGAAGAG
>NW_025344925.1:0-1148 GCF_016433145.1 Gracilinanus agilis
GCAAGAGAAAGGAGAAAGAGGAGAGAGATAGACAGAGGGAGGAAGAGAAACAGGTAAGAAAAAGTGGGAGACAGAGTGGGAGAGAAAGAGAAAAAGTATACCAAGAGAATGAAGGCAAAAGGAGAGGTCGGGGGAGAGAGAGAGCTAGAGTGACAGAAGATGAGAGAAAAAGGGAGAAGGAGAAGAGTGAAAGAAAGCAAAAGAGGGATGAGAAAGAAGAAAATCGAGAGGGAAACAATGAAAGAGGCAGAGAAACAGTGAAAGAGAAATAGATATAAATATATAGAGAAAAAGAGACAAGGCAAAAGAAAGGAGAAAGAAATAGAGAAGGGTAGAGCAAAGAGTGAGAGAAAAAAGAATGGTGACAGAAAGAATTAAACAGTGAGGGGAAGAAAACAAATGAGAGGGGGAATGCAAAAGAGGAAGAGAAAGAATGAAAGCAATGAAGGAAAGAAAGTGAAAGATTAAAAAAGATTGAGACAGTGAGAGAGGGGCAGAGAGAGAAAAGATGAGACAGATAGCAAAAGAGTGAGAGACAGAGAGGATAGGAGAGAGGGAATGAAAAAGAGGATGAGAGTATGAAAGAAGGCAAGGGGGGAAAGTATGAGAGTGTGGGAGAGAGACAAAGTGAGAGAAAGAGTAAGACAGGAGAGAAAGATTGTGAGAGAGGGAGAAGAAAGAAAGGGATTAGAAAGATGAAGAGACACAGAGGAAGAAAGAAAATGAAAATAAAAAGAATGAGAGAGGAGGAAACAGAGTGATAGGGAGAGAGAGACATAGAAATAGAGACAGGTGGGGAGAGTAGGAAAGAAAGAATGAAAGAAACAAATTGAGTGAGAAAAAGATATAGTGCTAGAGAGAAAAAGACAGAGTGATATAGAGACAGAAATAAGAGAAAAAAGTGGGAAATATATATTTTTATATACATACATAGACGGAAAGGACAAGACAGAATTATAGAGGTAGAGTGAGAGAGAAAGAGAATGAGAAAGCATAAGAGAAAGTGTGAGGAAGTAGGAGAGACATGGGGAAAGAGAAAGTGAGAGAGTAATGAGAATGAGGAGAGGATGGGAGTGAGACAGAGCTAAAGAAATTGAAAAAGAGAGACAGTGGGAGATAGAGAAAAAAAGAATGAGAGTGATTCAGAG
>NW_025344926.1:0-1359 GCF_016433145.1 Gracilinanus agilis
GAGAAGAGAATAACAGAAAAATAGGCAGAGATAAAAAGAAAGGAAGAGGTAGAGAAAAAGATAGAGACAAAAAGATGGAGACAGAGAGAGAAAGACAGGAGAGAGAAGAGAGAAAGGATAAAGACAGAAAAAGAGAGGAAGACAAAGAGAAGAGAATGAGAGACAGAGACAGACAGAGAGAGAGAGACAAGACAGAAAGAGATAGAGAGGTAAAAATGAGAGACAGAGAAAGGGAGAGGAAGAAGAAAAGGAGACAGAAATAAGAGATGGAGGGGGAAAGAGCAAGAAGAGATATCTAGGGATAGAGAGATAGAAAGGAAGAGAAGAGGGAAGAGAGGGAATGAGAGCCAGACATAGAGAAAAAGAAATAGAGTGAGGCAGTGGGAGCCTGAGTTGGAGAGACAGAGAGAGAAAGAGAGAGAAGGATAGAGAGGAGATGGAGAATAAAAGCCAGAAGAAGACAGAAGGGAAAGTTAGACAGAGATACATAATGCATAGAAAAACTGAGAGCCAGAGAAATAGAGGAGTGAGAAAGACAGAGAGGGAAGAATGAGAAAGAGGGAAAAGAGTGAGACAGAGAGGAGAGATACAAAAGAAAAAAGAGATGGAGTGGGAAAGAGGGAGGAAAGAACAAGAAAGAGATAGAGAAGAAGAAAAGAAGACAGAGGAACAGCGGGAGAAAGACATATGAAGAAATATACAGAGGAGTGGGGAGAAACAGAGACAGAGAGGAGGGGAGAGAGACAGAGAACAAAAGAGGGAGAGAGAGGAAGAGAAAAAAGGTAGAGATGGGGAGGGGAACAGTGTGAGAGAGAAAGAAGGGAGGAGGAAAGGGAGCAGAGATAGAGACAAGAGAGGGAGAGATAGTAAAGAAGAGAGAAACAGAGACAGAGAGAAGAGGGACAGAGGGACAGAGGAAAAGGTAGAAAGGGAGACAAAGAAGAGAGGGAAAGATAAAAGGGAAGAGGAGAGGGAAGACAGAGAAGAAAGTGACAGACATAAAGTGACACAGAAACAGAAAGACTGAGACTGAGAGAGACTAACGGACTGGGAAGAATAGGAGAGAGACAGAATAGAAGAAGGAGGAAGGGGAGAGAGAGACAGAGAAACAGACAGAGATGCAAACAGAAAAGTGGGAGAAAGATAGAGATAGACACAGAGACAGAGAAAGACAGATATATAGAGAGAAGAATAAAAGAGAGAGAGAGAGATGGAAGAGATGAAAATAGAGAGACAACAGAGGGGAAAGGAGAGAGAGAGAGAGAGAGAGAAGGGTGGGAGGAAATGGAGACAGAGATGGACAGACCAAGAGATAGAGAGAATGAAAAAGACAGATACAGAGGAAAGAATGAGAGAGAA
>NW_025344927.1:0-1244 GCF_016433145.1 Gracilinanus agilis
ATGTAAAATGAAAAGAATATTAAAGAAATGAAAGCCATCTTCCTCCAAAGAAGGAAACGAGTACCCAATTTCTAGCAACTAAAGGCCAATCCACGAGATAAAAAGGAAACACCACACAAGGTAAAAGTCTCATGAAGTCCAGTGGAGGACGGAAATGCTTAAAAAGCTCCTGTTCGTTATCTCCAACCACTCCTTAGCTCTTAGACCAGCTGTGGCCAGAACTAGCAACTTTGAAACCTTCGGCCTCAGGGTCCAGCTTTGAGAGGAACGAGGAGAAGTCCAAGGAACACATTTCATCCTCTCCCATAAACGAATTGATTATTTGGGGGGGGGGGGGAAGGGCTGAGGGAGAAATGACCCAGGGGAGAGCCATCAGAGCTGGGAGAGGGAAAGCAAGAGACAGAGGGGAGGGGAAAGTGGGCCCCCGCCTAGAGAAAAGACAAGACAGGTTTCAGTCTTTCAACGAGAAAGGAGATGGGGGAGGATCGGATTCAAGCAATGAAAGGGAGGGACAAGGAGGAAGGAGAATGTTGCCCTACAAGGGAAATGAGAGGATGCGATTAAAGGATGTCTTTAGTGATCACTGGATGTTGGGGGGAAGAGAACGGAGACCCGCGTTATATAAATAGGTGACAGTAAGTGGGGATGTTATAATGCATTTCTTCTGGGGAGAAGCTATGCAATAGAAAGAAGACCACCTTCTCAGAGCAGTGATTGCACTTTCCGGGACAATGTCCCACCCGAGGAGGGGATGCACGAGTCCCCGAGGACGGCCCAAACTAAGGGATCCTGGGTGTGGGGAAGGGAATGTATTTCCAGAGATAGAATAACCCAGCCTTGAGAACAATAAGCAGGGGCAGCTGGGTAGCTCAGTGGGTTGACAGCTGGGCCTAAAGATGGGAGGTCCTGGGTTCGAATCTGGCCTCAGACACTTTCCAGTTGTGTGACCCTGGGCAGGTCACTTCACCCCCACTGCCTAGCCCTTAGTACTCTTCTGCCTGGGAACCAGTACACAATATTGATTCTCAGAGAGAAGGTAAGGCTTTTTTTAAATTTTAATTTTCATTAAATTTTTGGCTTTTTTTTTAAACCCTTGTACTTCGGTGTATTGTCTCATAGGTGGGAGAGTGGTAAGGGTGGGCCATGGGGGTCAAGTGACTTGCCCAGGGTCACACAGCTGGGAAGTGGCTGAGGCCGGATTTGAACCCAGGATCTCCCATCTCTAGGACTGGCTCTCAATCCAC
>NW_025344928.1:0-1393 GCF_016433145.1 Gracilinanus agilis
GTTTAAGATATATACTGTTTATTATTTTTAGGAAAGGATCTTCTATTCCTATACTTTCTACTGTTTTCAGTAGGAATGGGTGTTATATTTTGTCAAAGGCTTTTTCAGCACCTATTGAGAAAATCATGTGGTTTTTGTTGGTTTGCTTGTTGATGTGATCAATTATGTGCATGGTTTTCCTAATGTTGAACCAGCCTTGCATTCCTGGTATAAATCCCACCTGATCATGTTGGATAACCCTCTTGATCACTTGCTGGAGTCTTTTTTTTAATGTAATTTAATTTTATTCTGAATTTAATGAGGAAAAAAGTGAACATTTTTATATACAAAGTAGAACAAAAAGAGTATTATAATGAAACTATGAATCTATTGAGGACAGCTTGCTTCAAATATATATGTTTATAATAAATTCAATGTTACTTCCTGAGCTTTCCTATTTCCTTGTTTCCCTCTGAACTTCCTTCTGTTACCCACCTGTGTATTTTATTTTATTTTATTTTATTATTTTATTTTATTTTATTTTAAAACCCTTACCTCCCATCTTGGAATCAATACTGTATATTGGTTCTAAGGCAGAAGAGTAGTAAGGGTGGGCAATGGGGGTCAAGTGACTTGCCCAGGGTCACACAGCTAGGGAAGTGCGTGAGGCCAGATTTGAAGCTAGGACTCCCATATCTAAGCCTGACTCTCAATCCACTGAGCTACCCAGCTGCTCCCCCCACCCCTGTGTATTTTTTTCCTTTTTTTTAAACATTTATTAATATTCATTTTTAACATGGTTGCATGATTCATGCTACTACTTTCCCCTTCGCCCCCCGCAATGCCCCCACCCATGGCCAATGAACATTTCCACTGGTTTTAACATGTGTCATTGATCAAGACCTATTTCCAAATTGTTGATAGTTGTATTGGTGTGGTAGTTTTGAGTCTATATCCCCAATCATGTCCACCTCAATCCATGCGTCCAAGCAGTTGTTTTTCTTATATGTTTCCTCTCCTGCAGTCCTTCCTCTGAATGTGGGTAGCGTTCTTTACCATAAATCCCTCAGAACTGTCCTGTGTCCTTGCTTTCTGCTGGTACAGAAGTCCATTACATTCGATTTTGCCATAGTATATCAGTCTCTGTGTACAATGTCCTTCTGGCTCTGCTCCTTTCACTCTGCATCAGTTCCTGGAGGTCTTTCCAGTTCACATGGAATTCCTCCACTTTCTTATTCCTTTGAGAACAGTAGTATTCCATCACCAGCATATACCACAATCTACACCAAGATAAATTCAGAATGGGCGAATGACTTGAATATAAAGAGGGAAACTATAAATAAGTTAAGTGAACACAGAATAGTATACCTGTCAGATCTCTGGGAAAGGAAAGATTTTAAAACCAAGCAAGTGT
>NW_025344929.1:0-1246 GCF_016433145.1 Gracilinanus agilis
TGCCTTTCTGAATATCGTATTCCAAGCCTTGTGATCTTTTAGCTTGGAGGCTGCCAGATCCTGTGTGATCCTGATTGGTGCTCCTTGATATTTGAATTGTCTCTTTCTGGCTTCTTGTAAGATTTTTTCTTTTGCTTGGAAACTCTTGAAATTGGCAATTATATTTCTGGGCGTTTTCTTATCTGGGTCGAATGTTGCTGGAGTTCTATGGATCCTTTCAATGTCTATATTCCCCTCTTGTTGTAGAACTTCAGGGTAATTTCGCTGAATAATTTCTGTTAGTATGGAGTCCAGGTTTCTATTAATTTCTGATTTTTCTGGAACATCAATTATTCTGAAATTGCCTCTTCTAGACAGGTTTTCTTGGTCTGTCACTCTCTCATTGAGATATTTCATGTTTCCTTCTATTTTTTCAGTCTTTTGACTTTGTTTTATTTGTTCTTGTTGTCTTGAGAGATCATTAGCTTCTACTTGCTCAATTCTAGCCTTTTGGCTATAATCTTTCGATTTTCGGCTATAATCTTCTGGTTTTCAGCCATAATCTTCTGGTTTTTGGCCATAATCTTCTGGTATTCCTTTTCAAACTGGTCATTTCAGGTGTTCAATTTGCTTATCAGTTCATTTGGTTTCTGAGCCTCACTTTCTAATTGCAAGATTCTACCTTTTAAACAGTTATTTTCTTGCCAGATCTCTTCCATTTTCCTCAAAATCTCAGTTTTGACCTCTTCCATAGCTTGTGAGGAGTTTTCCTTATTTGAGGAGGGTCCAGATACTTGTTTGTTCTCCTCCTCTGTTTGCTTGATTGTCTGGATTTTTTCTGTGTAAAAGTTGTCGAGTGTTAAAGACTTCTTTTTCTTGTTATTGATATTTCTCTTCTGAACTTCCTGAGACTGGGTAGCCATCCTTAGCCCAGCAGCTTCTCAGGTTTATCCTCAGGGTCTGTCCTCAGTCAAGCCCCCTGGTGGACACCCTTGCTTGATCGTCTGCCGGAGGTTTCTTTACAAGTCTCAGGGCTCTGCTTCCACAGTCTTATACCCGTCTGCAGTGGTTCCCTACTCAGGGTTTCAGAGCTTTAGCTTGTGGCTGTGTCTGCCTCCACCCATGCCTCCGCCCGTGCCTATGCTCTGAGCCCACCATATCATCAGTCTAACAAACAAAAATCACATGATTATCTCAACAGATGCTGAAAAAGCCTTTGACAAAATACAGCATCCATTCCTATTGAAAACAATGAAAAGTATAGGAA
>NW_025344930.1:0-1200 GCF_016433145.1 Gracilinanus agilis
TTATTTCTCCTGTCAAACAATTCATAGCTTAATCAGATCTTCAATGCATTGATTGTTAGTTCCAGACTTATGTTAAAAATATTAGGCCAGACTTCTGTACTAGCAGCAATGCAATGACCCAGGACAATTCTGAGGGATTTATGGAAAAGAACGCTACCCACATTCAGAGGAAGAACAACAGGAGAGGAAATACAGAAGAAAATTAACTGCTTGAATACATGGGTTGATGAGGACACGATTGGGGATCGGAAGTACCACACCAATGCAACTATCAACAATTTGGAAATAGGTCTTGATTAATGACACATGTTAAAACCAGTAGAAATGCATATTGGCCAGGGGAGGGGGGAGGTCGGGGGTGAAGGGGAAAGTAAGAGCATAAATCATGTAACCATGTTAACTTTTCTAAAATATAAATATTAATAAATGTTTAAAATAAAAAAAATATTGGGCCAAGGAGACAACGTTCCTAATCCATGTGTGAATGACAATGATTAAAGTTATCATTCTCCCAGATAGTAGACCAAGTGACCTCTCACACTACCTCTATTCTACTAATGGGCTCAAAATAGAAGCTATCCCTTTTCAATGCCAACTGGATGGCCCTGGGTGGCACTGAGTTGAATGCATTTGTGGGATCCAACCAGGCAGTTTATCTTACACGAACTCTTTTATTGTTGGCATCATCCAACCCAAGACAGAAGAGAGAAAGAAATAATGTTCATAGTAGCTACCAGTGGGCATGGAAAATTTCTGACACCTGAGAAAGAGTCCATTCATAATATTCCAAACCCCTTGTCTTTTTTTTTAACATTTAATAATATTTATTTTTTAGAAAAGTTAACAGGGTTACATGGTTCATGCTCTTCCTTTCCCCTTCACCCACCAACCTCCCCCCATAGCTGATGCGCACTTCCACTGATTTTAACACGTGTCATTGATCAAGACCTATTTCCATATTATTGATAGTTACATTGGTGTGGCAGTTTTGAGTCTACATCCCCAATCATGTCCGCCTCAACCCATGTGTTCAAGCAGTTGTTTTTTTTTCTGTATTTCTACTCCTGCAGTTCTTCCTCTGAATGTGGGTAGTATTCTTTACCATAAGTCCCTCAGAGCTGTCCTGGGTCATTGTATTGCTGCTGGTACAGCGGTCCATTACATTCGATTTTACCATAGTATATCAGTCTCTGTGTACAG
>NW_025344931.1:0-1351 GCF_016433145.1 Gracilinanus agilis
CTTCTTGGTTTGGGAAGAGTCGAGGGACGGAAACTTAGCGCTTGTTTTCAGAAATAAGTTAACTTTTTCTCTCTCTACACACAACACCCTACTTATTGCCTTCAATTTCCCCTTCTTTGGATGGAGCAAATAATTTACTTCCTACAACATTCCAAGGGAAACAACACAAAACCCCCAAAAGTCTATCCTTTAAATCTGCCCCAACTAACCCAATAACAACCTCGTACAAAACCTCCCCAGCATGCCCACCTACGCCCTCCTCCTTTTCTTTGCCCCCTCCCCCTTCTCGGACCCCAGAGGGAGAAGAGCCCCTTACCGTGTTCAGAAACTACCTCGGACTGCTGTAGCTCCTCGTCCGATTTGAGATGCTGGGGCTTGGCTTGCTTTCGACGAGACATGCTGCTAACTGCGAGTTGGTTCTGCTTTTTGCAGAGGCATCAGCAAAACAGCAAACGGGGGGGTGTGTGTGTGAAAATTGTTCGCAAATAAGTCGTGTTGGGGGGGAAATTGCAGGGAATTAGCTGGTGCGAGTCTGAGGAGTGCGGTGCGGCGGCAGCGGCGGCGGCTGCGCGGATTGCGCATGGGGCTGTGTAATTAGGCTGGTGAATAATGCATGGCGATTAATGGAGGGGGCGAGCTCGGATTGGCCGGGCTCCAGCGGACTCCGGCTGCCTATGCAAATGAGGGATGGGGCTCCGCAATTAGCCGCTTCACTCCGCCAAATGATGTGTCTCCCCAGCACCAGCACCTCCTGCTAGACGCACTGATCGCGGCGGTGTCGGCAGCGGCAGCGGCAGCGGCGGCGGCAGCGGCTTCAGCAGCAGCAGCGTCGGCGGCAGCAGCGGCGGCGTCGGCGGCAGCAGCAGCAGCAGCAGCAGCTGAGGGGGTGGCGGCGGCGGCGGCAGCGGCAGCAGCAGCAGCAGCAGCAAGGAGAGATGCAGGCATACACACACAACACACTCGGGGCTGTGGCGTGTGCGCCCCCACTTTACACAACATGTGTGCAGCTTCACATTTCAGGGAAGGATAGAGTGTCCTTCCTCTAATCCTGATTTTGCCCCTTAGTGCTCTCTGGCTTTTCTTCTTCTTTTGGCTCTTTCTCTCCCCACCACCTTTCGTCCCCTATTATACCACTCTCTTGTCTTCCTTTTCTTCTTAGCTCTTCTCACAAGAAGTTGTTTTGCTTTTCATATGACTTCTTGCGTGCTCGTGTTTGGTGGAGGCAGCAGCTGTGTTTTATTCTTCTTTGAGGGGGTGGGGGAAAGAAACTTTTTCTCTAGTCTTCCAACAATCCTCTTTCCGAGTCTTCACCTCCTCTCTCTCTCTCTCTCTCTCTCTCTCTCTCTCTCTC
>NW_025344932.1:0-1071 GCF_016433145.1 Gracilinanus agilis
GTAGTTGTGGCATTGTTCCTGGAGGTGAGGGGTGGGCAGGAGCCCCAGCTCCCGCCCGCCCGCCCGCCCGTGGCTGCCCGCAGCCTGGCTGGCTGCTTTTGCAAGGCTGCAGGGCGATTTTAAGCTGTGTGAGAATCCTGGGAGTTGGTGATGTCAGACTAGTTGGGTCATTTGAAGGTTAGCAGCCTGGGAAGGGTTCATAGAAAGTTCACTCGCATATATTAGGCAATCCAATCTTTCATTCTGGGTGACACAAGGAGTAGGAAGTGAGCTGTTCAGAAGCAGAAGGATCTATTCTTTGCAGAAGGGGGGGACCCGAGGCTCCCCCATCCGAGGCGCTGGAGGACCGGGACTCCGGGGACCGGGACCGCCTGGTCCAGAGCTCCGCAGGCGGCCTCCGCTGGGGACCCTGCGTGGATCCGGGGGGGTTTCTGGGGGCGTTTCCCCAGCCCCGGCCCTTGGCATTGGCCCCGATCCCCCCCGCCCCGCTGGATTGGCTGAGCAGCCTGGAAAATGGTAAATGACCATTCGGATCAATTACAGGCTTTTAGCGGTGTTGTCTGTCATAATTCATGATTCGGGTCTGGGAAAAGGACCAGCAGCCCGGCGTGCCAAGAACGGGGCAGAGTTGGATGGAGTTGGGTGGACTTCTCCCGTGCCTCCTGCCTCTCCGCCCCTAGAGGAGAAAGCACTTTTGCAGACATTCTGTAGAGAGAGGGGAGAGATCATGTTTGACTGTATGGATGTTCTCGCAGTGAGCCCTGGGCAAATCCTGGACTTCTATACTGCGAGCCCGTCTTCTTGCATGCTCCAGGAGAAAGCGCTCAAAGCATGCTTCAGTGGATTGACACAAACAGAGTGGCAACGCCGACACACTGCTCAATGTAGGTCCCGTGATTTTCTGTGTGTGAGTGTGTGTTTCTCCAGGTGTGTGTGAGTGTGAGTGTGAGTGCGTGTCCCCCCTCCCCGCCCCCACTCCTCCTTGCATGCAATAAAGATGTAATTGCTAGGACAAAGGGCTGCCTTATTTAATCCAGGAGGAGCGATGTGCCCGCAGCGGAAAAGAGCCCG
>NW_025344933.1:0-1079 GCF_016433145.1 Gracilinanus agilis
AATCTCTTAGGAGCCATTTCTCTTTCTCCAACTTTATAGATGTCCTTGAACTGCCTTAGCTGTCATTGGAGTCACTTAACCTCTGTCTTCTTCAGTTTCCTACTCTATAAAATGTGGATAATAATAGCACCTCCCTTCCAGGTTTGTTGCAAAGATCAAATGAGATATTTGGAAAGCCCTTTGCAAGTGCTAAAGTGCTATATAAATGCAATTATTATGAGGATTAATTATCTAGACATCTACTAGTTGTGATGAGGAAATCTCATTTTCTAACAGTCTTGCTGTGAGTACACATACCTTTCTGCCATTATGATTGGTGAGGTACTATGGCAAAAATTACTACAAGAATTATTTCTTTGAGATTTCCAAGGGTGAAATGATATTTGCATATTCACTTCTACTGTTAAAATAATAAATGTATCGGGATGTGGAAATGTTAGTAGAGATGATCTGAAGCCTGCTAACCTGCTGAGATTTGAGTGCCATTCGTTGCTGGCATCCCATGTTTTGAAGGCAGTAAATACAAAATTGGAAACCCTGCTAATGAAAATGAAGTTTAAAAAACCCAACTAAACTGCAAGGGTCTCCAGGGGGGTCCTCTGTGACATTTTCATCTCCTTGTTCAGTGTAGAAATGTGTTTGGACTAAATGTATTTTTTTCTCCAGGGAAAGAACCACTGGAGTTGGATGGATGCAGATCAAAGCACACTATCTTTCATATCAGTGTATTTATGATTGTTTTCTGGGGTTTGGGTTATGTGTGTCTGTTCTTACAGCAATGACAAATATGGAGGGGTGTTTTGCATGATAATCAAACTAAAATTAAAAAAAGAAAAAATGTATTTTTCCCTGTAACTAACTTCAGTGTAATAAGCACAGAGAGAAGAATCTGCATTTTGCCTTCCTCTCCTCACCTGAGTACATCTTGAGAGTGATGTCCCCACTGGGTAGAGGGAAGATGATCTTCCTACTTTCTAGGTTTTCACATGCAAATCCTCCCAGTGTCCTTTGTTATGGAAAATAAAGCGTGTTCTATGTGGGAAGCCTTGTGAGCCTGAGTGCTTGTAAGGGGGAAGTAG
>NW_025344934.1:0-1518 GCF_016433145.1 Gracilinanus agilis
GAGGTAAGGTATGAAGGGCATATAGACAGGCGTGAGTTAGAATAGTCTGGAGAAGTATAGAGAAGTGGAGGAGAGAGAGAAAAGATGTAGAGTAAGTGACAGATAAAAGTGAGAGTGAAAAAGAAAGGCAGAAAGTGAGAGAGATAAGACAGCTAAGTAAGAGAGTAAGACAGAAAAGTTTTGGAGAGAAACAGAGAGACGAATAGAAGAGGGACACTGAGAAAAGGATTGAGAGGGATATAAAGAGACAACAGAACAAAACATAGAGAAATGGAGAGACAGAGGCAGAAAAAGTGACAGGGAAAAAGAGAGAGACAGGTGATGGAAGAAGAATAAAGAAATAGAACAGAAGATCAGAAATGTAAGGGGTCAGGGTCGTATAGACAGAAGAAAGATGGAATAGACTGAAGAAGTATAGTCAGAGGAGAGAGAAAAATAATGATATAAGAATGTAGCAGATAAAAGTGAGAATGAAAAAGAAAGGGAGAGAACAGAGCTAGATAGCTAAGCAAGAGATACATAGAAATATGGAGAGGGAGAGATGGAGAGGATAAAGGAGAGGGCAAGATACAGGATGGAGAGGAATTGAGAAATATATGGAGAGATAGAGACAGCAAGAGACATAGACAGGATGGCAGATAGAGATTGAGGGATGGAGAGAAAGATACAGAGACAGGAAAACCTGAGAGAGGATTGCAGGGAAAGACAGAGACAAAAATGGAAAGAGAGAGAGACAGGGGGTGGAGATGTAGGGGTAGAGAGAGATAAATAGAAAAGTAGAAGAGAGGGAGAGAATGGAGATAAATTGAACAAAGTTATAGAATGAGAGAAGGATGTGGAGTGAAAGAGATATAGGGGATATGGTGAGGGAGACAGGGACAGACGGAGAGTGAGACAAACAGAACTAGAGAGACAAGTCAAAGAGAAAGACAGAGAAAAGGATTCAGGGGGATTGAACAAAACAGGAGGCAGTAAGGATAGAGCTGAATGGAGAGAAAAGACAGAAAGAGAGAGAGAAAAAAATAAAGACTGAGGAAGGAAAGGATTAGAGGTATGAAGAAAGAAAAAATTAGTGAGAGAGACAGGAGTATTGAGAGAGAAAGGGAGAAATAGAAAGAGAAATATGGAGAGAGATGGAGAAGACAAGTGAGAGAAGAGATAAAAGTTGTAGAGGGATGGACCGAGAGAGAGAAAGAGAAACTAAAACAACAATAGACAGTGGATAGCAGGGACAGACATAGAGGAGAGAGACAAGAATGGAAAGATATAAAAAGAGGAGAGAAAAACAGTAGGATGTGGAGAGAGACAGCTATTGGAGTGAGAGTGAGGGAGACAGGAATGGAGAGGAAGAGAGGCAGAGAGATAGAAGGGGAGACAGAAAAAAGACACATGAGGATAGAAAAAGATTGCAGAGAGTGACAGTGGGGTGTGGATGGAGATGGAGGAGGAGAGAAAAAGAGATAGAAAATGAGACAGGAGCGAGAGAGAGAGAGAGAGAGAGAGAGAGAGAGAGAGAGA
>NW_025344935.1:0-1802 GCF_016433145.1 Gracilinanus agilis
GATTCCAAAGCCAGGGAGATCAAAAACAGAGAAATAAAACTACAGACCAATCTCCCTAATGAACATAGATGCAAAAATCTTAAATAGAATACTAGCAAAGAGACTCCAGCAAGTAATTAAGAAGATCATCCCCCATGATCAGGTGGGATTTATACCAGGAATGGGAGGTTGGTTCAACATTAGGAAAACCATCCACATAAAGGACCATATCAACAGTCTAACAAACAAAAATCACATGATTATCTCAATAGATGCTGAAAAAGTCTTTGACAAAATACAGCATCCTTTCCTATTGAAAACACTAAAAAGTATAGGAATGGAAGGACTTTTCGTAAAAATAATAAACAGTATATAACTAAAACCATCAACAAACATCATATGCAATGGGAATAAATTAGAAGCCTTCCCAGTAAGATCAGGAGTGAAACAAGGATGCCCATTATCACCCCTATTATTTAACACTGTACTGGAAACACTAGCAGTAGCAATTAGGGGAGAAAAAGGAATTGAAGGTATCAAAATAGTCAATGAGGAGACTAAGTTATCACTCTTTGCAGATGATATTATGGTCTACTTAAAAAATCCTAGAGAATCAACTAAAAAGCTAGTAGAAATAATCAATAACTTTAACAAAGTTGCAGGATACAAAATAAATGCACTTAAATCATCAACATTTCTATGTCTTTCCAACACATCACAGCAGCAAGAAGTAGAAAGAGAAACACCATTTAAAATCACCCTAGGGGGCAGCTGGGTAGCTCAGTGGATTGACAGCCAGGCCTAGAGACTGGAGGTCCTAGGTTCAAATCCGGCCTCAGACACTTCCCAGCTGTGTGACCCTGGGTAAGTCACTTGACCCCCATTGCCTACCCTTACCAATCTTCCACCTATAAGTCAATACACAGAAGTTAAGGGTTTAAAATTAAAAAAAAATCACCCTAGACAATATAAAATACTTAGGAATCTCTCTACCAAAACAAACACTGCAATTATACAAAAACAACTACAAAACACTTTCCAAACAATTAAAACTAGATCTAAACAATTGGAAAAACATTGATTGCTCGTGGGTAGTATGAGCTAACATAATAAAAATGACCATTCTTCCCAAATTAATTCATTTATTTAGTGCAATACCTATGAAACTATCAAAAAACTTCTTTACTAAATTAGAAAAAAAACTATAACAAAGTTCATTTGGAATAGCAAAAGATCAAGAATATCAAGGGAAATAATAAAAAAAATGTGAAGGAAGGGGTCCTAGCAGTATCAAATATTAAGCTATACTATAAAGCAGCAGTCATCAAAACAATATGGTACTGACTAAGACACAGAAGGGAGTATCAGTGGAATAGACTTAGGTTAAGTGACATCAGCAAGACAGTGTATGATAAAACCCAAAGAGCCCAACTTTTGGGACATGAATCCACTATTTGACAAAAACTGCTGTGAAAATTGGAAAACAATATGGGATAGATTAGATTTAGATCAAAATCTCACACCCTATACAAAGATAAATTCAGAATGGGTGAATGACTTGAATATAAAGAGGAAAATAAGTTAAGTGAACACAGAATAGTATACTTCTCAGATCTCTGGGAAAGGAAAGATTTCAAAACCAAGCAAGAGTTAGAGAAAATTACAAAATGTAATATAAATAATTTTGATTACACTAAATTAAAAAGCTTTTGTACAAACAAAAACAATGCAACCAAAATCAGAAGGGAAACAACAAATTAGGAAAAAATCTTTATAAAAAAACTCTGACAGGGGTCTAATTACTCAAATAAACAAGGAGTTAA
>NW_025344936.1:0-1041 GCF_016433145.1 Gracilinanus agilis
GAGAGAGAGAGAGAGAGAGAGAGAGAGAGAGAGAGAGAGATACACAGGGAAAGAGGAGGGATGAAAAGAAAGAGAATAGAGAGGAGGGAGGTAGGGTGAGAGCGAGACAGAGACAGAGACAGAGACAGAGAGAATGATAGAGACAGAGACACAAAGAGAGAGAGGAGAGAAGAGACAGAGAAAGAGACGAAGACAGAAATAGATGATAAAAAAAGGCAAAGTAAGATAGTGAGTCGGAAAGAGAGAGGAGGGAGGGAAAAACAGAGACAGAGGGGAGAAAGAGAAAGAGAGAAAGAGAGGCTGAGAGACAGAGATAGAGGAGAGAGAGACTGAGACAGAAATAGAGAGAAAAAGAATAAGAGACGGAGAGAGGGAAAGATACAGAGATACAGAAGGAGAAAAACAAAGAAAAGAGACAAAAAAGATAGAGACAGAGATAGTCAGAGAAACAGAGAATCAGAGAAACAGAGATAGAGAGATAGACAGAGAGAGATGAATAGAAAGAAACATGGAGAGAGAAAGATAGAGACCCACAGAGAAGGAGACAGAGAAATAGAGTGAAAGAAAGAGACAGGGAAAGAGAGAGGGGGGGGAGTGAGAGAGAGACAAAGACAGAGTCACAGAAAAAGAGAGATAGTCAGAGAAAGAAAGAGACAGAGAGAGACAGAAAGAGAAAAAGTGACAGAGACAAGAGAGAGATACACACAGAGAAATAGAGATAGATTGAAAGAGAGGCAGAGAGACAGAGGCAGGGACAGCAGAGGGGTTAGAGGCAGTGAAATATAGAGACAGAGACAGAGACAAATAGAGAGACAGATACACACAGAGAGAAATAGAGATAGATTGAAAGAAAGAGGCAGAGAAAGAGAAATATAAAGACAGAGACCCAGAGAGGGAAGGAGTTAGGGAGAGAGACAAAGACAGAGAGAGACAAAGATGAAATCGAGAATGAGAAAGGCAGAGAAAGGGAAATAGAGAGAGAGACAGAGAGAGAGAGGCGAGAGAGAGGCAAAGAAACAGAGAGAAACAGAGTCAGAGATA
>NW_025344937.1:0-1465 GCF_016433145.1 Gracilinanus agilis
TGGTGTAGTTGTTTCGAGTCTACACCTACTCTACTCTAAACAAAAAACAATCATTTAAAGCTAAAAGACAAATTAAAGGATGACAGGTAGTTGGGATAATGCATGGAAATTAAAAAACTGGTCTAAGAAATTAACTAATCATAACTCTGACCAAATCAAATGATCTCTGTTTGCCTCAGTTCCCTCATCTGTAAAAAATGGATAGGGAAAGAAAGTGCTTTAGAATTTTGAATGCTACTGTTTAGAGAAATGAAATCAGAATAATTCTAAGATATCATCTCACACCCTTCAGATTGTCTAAAATGTTAAAAGGGCAAAATAATAAATTTTGGAGGTAGGTGGGAAAATGGGGACATCAGTACACTGGTGGAACTATAAACTAATCAAACCATATTGGAAAACATTTTGGAATTACAGTCAGAGAGTTATAAAACTATGTATACCCTTAGTGGTTAAGAGTGGTATTAAAAACACAATCTTGGGATAATGAATAGTAAAATGAATAAGATCAAAAGAATACAGGCAGAAATTTAATTCTTGGAGAATAATTTTTCAATCTTACTTTCAGAGAATGAATTGAAAATGGAGACATGGAAGATTTTATCTATATAAACACATCTGTCTCCATGATGATGGGAGGGAGGGGCTGAGACACTTAAAATAAATTCCATTAACAAGAAAAATGATATAATTTTATCTTCAGAACTGCTTTGGGACCCTGGGCAAGTCACTTGACCCCCATTGTCCACCCTTACCACTCTTCCACCTATGAGCCAATACACAGAAGTTAAGGGTTTAAAAAAAAAAGCACTGCTTTGGGCAATGAGTGCTATCATTATTCCTGTTTTATAGATGAAGAAATTGAAGATAGAATTTAAGTGACAGGTTATATAGGGTTACAAAGATAGTAGTGTCTGAGGTTAGATTTGAATTCAAGTATTTCTGACTTGGACTCCAGTTCTCTATCCATTATACCACCTGTTGCCTCTTCATCAAGATGTATGTAATTTGGTGTAAATTATATATATATATATATATATATATATATGTATGTGTGTGTTAATATTAGATTATTTTCAACTAGAAGATATATGTCTGTAAGCTATATTAGATATATGCATATATGGCAGATAGGATAGAAAAAGAGAAATAGACAGAAGGACAGATAGACAAATAGAGACAGACACATAGATATATAGATAGATCAATAGACAGACAGATAGATAGATGGAGAGATAGATAGATAGATAGATAGATAGATAGATAGATAGATAGATAGAAAGATAGAAAGATATTTTTTTTCATAGAAGAAAGGATATCTTTACATTCAACTCCAGTAAGGTTTAGGCATATCACCTAAGCATTTTTTTTTCCTGTTTAGACAATTAAAAGTCTTCAGAATGTTTTTTCAAAAAGAGTCAGTATGATGGAAGTTAAATGGCTGTGCTGTTGAGGACAACATACA
>NW_025344938.1:0-1675 GCF_016433145.1 Gracilinanus agilis
ATACAGACCGAAACAGAAAAGGCGATAAATACAGAGGAGAGCCAGAAGGACACATAAAAGAGAAATAGAGAGGAGAAAGATAAAGAGAGGGAGAGAGAGGACAGACAAAAACAGAAAAGGATAGAAATACAGAGGAAAGAGAGAAGTAGGAAGAGAAAAAGAGGAAGGAGGAGGAGAAAGACATAGAAGGAGAAAGATAGAGAACAGATAAAGAGTCAGAGCAGAGATGGAGAGAGACAAAAGAGGAAGAGACAGAGAAAGAGAGAGAGACAAAGAGATATAGAGAGACAGAAGGACAAACCAAAAGAAAAAAGGAAGAGAGATAGAGAGGAGATATAGAAGGAGAAAAAGTGAAAAAGATGGAGAGAGATAAAGAGACAAAGAGAGACAGGATGGACAGAAAGAGAAAAAGGACAGAGAGAAAGAGAGATTGAGAAAGAGACAGAGAGAGAACAGCCAGAAAAAGAAAAAGGAGAGAGACAGAGGAGAGACAGGAGAAATAGACAGAAAGGAGACAGAGGGAGAGAGACAGAGAGAGGAAAGAGTGATAAGAGACAAATAAAGAAGGATAGATAGAAACAGGAGAAACACAGTGGAGAGACAAAGAGAGAGATGGAGGGAGGCAAAGAGACAGAGAAACAGAAAGAAGAGAGAGAGGAAGAGAGATGGAGGGACAGAAACAGAGGTAGACACAGAGAGAGGAAACAGAGAAAGATGGAGAGAGAGGGAGAACCAGGAAAGGTGGAAACAGAAAAGGAGAGACAGAAAGAGAAGCACAGACTGAAATAGAAAAGGAGATAGATACAGAGCCGGAAGGAGACATAAGAGAAATAGAGAGGAGAGAAAGGGAGACAGAAAAATGAAGAGAGAGAGAGAGACAAAGAGGTAAACAAAGAGTTAAAGGAAGAGGACAGATCGAAACAGAAGAGGACAGAGATATAGAAGAAAAAAGAAGGGAAGAGAGAGAGAGAGAGAGAGAGAGAGAGAGAGAGAGAGAGAGAATGACACATAGAGAAAAGGAGAGAGAGAGACAAGGAAGAGAAAGACAGAAGAGAGAGAGTCAGAGAGAGAAAATGGAGATGAAGAGAGACAAAGAGAGAGAAAGATTGAGAGACAGAAAGAGAGAGACAGAGACAGGACAGAGAAACAAAAAAGGAGAGAAATACAGAGGGGATATAGAAGGAGAGAGACAGAGAGGAGAGAGAGGACAATCAGAAAGAGAAAAGTAGAGAGACATAGAGGAGAGTCAGGAAGGAGACAAAAGAGAGGGAGGGAATGAGAGAGACAGAGAGAAAGAGAGATCGAGAGAAAGAGACAGAGGGAGAAACAGAGAGAGAAGGATAGCCAGAAAAAGAAAAGGAGACAGGTAGAGGAGAGACAGAAGGGAAAAGGCAGAGAATAGACAGTCAGAAAAAGGAGATGGAGAGAGACAAGGAAGGAAAGACAGAGAGAGGAGAGAAAGATAGAGACAAAGAAGAAGAATAGATAGAAACAGGAGAAATACAGTGGAGAGACAGAAGGAGAGAGACAGTGAAGGAGACAGAAAGAGGAGCCAGAGAAAATGAAGTGGAGTGAGGCAAAGAGACAGAGAGAGACGGAGACAGAGAGAGACAGAGAGGAGAGAGAAAGGGAGATACAGAAGGACAGATGGAAACAGAAATGGAGAAAGATACAG
>NW_025344939.1:0-1023 GCF_016433145.1 Gracilinanus agilis
TATGTACAATCTTCTCCTGGTTCTGCTCCTTTCACTCTGCATCAGTTACTGGAGGTCATTCCAGTTCACATGGAATTCCTCCAGTTCATTATTCCTTTTAGCACAATAGTATTCCATCACCAACAGATACCACAATTTGTTCAGCCATTCCCCAATCCAAAGGCATCCCCTCATTTTCCAATTTTTTTGCCACAACAAAGAGCACGGCTATAAATATTTTTGTACAAATCTTTTTCCTTATTATTGTTTTGGGGTACAAACCCAGCAGTGGTATGGCTGGATCAAAGGGCAGATAGTCTTTCAAAGCCCTTTGGGCATAGTTCCAAACTGCCACCCAATTGAGCCAGTTGGATCAATTCACAGCTCCACCAGCAATGCATTAATGTCTATTGGTGACCTTTAAAATAAATTAGTAAATATTTATTAAACTCTTACTATCTGAAGGCTTTGTGCTAAGTATGGTGGATAAAAAAAGAGTCAAAAGATAATCCCTGGGTTCCGGGTTAAGATGGCGGCAGAGTAAGAAGCAGCTCTTAACCTCTCCTGACCGAAACACACAAAACTCCTCAAGGGGACATAAAAACAAGTCCAGACGAATGGAGGAACCCCACAACAGGGCACAGCGTGGAAGGTACGTGGAATCGAGGCATTTCCATGCTATAAAGGGCTCACACTAAATCGCGGGCTGAGCCACTGCCCCACCCCCACACCCTCCACACACAACACCTGTAGCTCCGAAGCCAGCTAAAAAGAAATAGAGCAAGTTTGGGGCACCCATCGAGTCATTGGCAGCTCCGAGACCTGTTCCTGAGAGCAGCAAGACTTAGGACTCTATTAAGCCAAAAAAGGCACGCGAAATCTGAGCGCGTGGGAGCAAGACGCTGGGCACAGAGCGCAGGCTGAGCAGAACGCAGGCACTGTGGAGGCGTGGGTGGAGGCAGACACAGCCAGGAACTAAAGCCTAAGTGGGGAACCAGTGTGGACGGGTATACGACTGTGGAAGCAGCGCCCTGAGACTTGTAA
>NW_025344940.1:0-1121 GCF_016433145.1 Gracilinanus agilis
AAAGTTTGGGCATTAAACAAGATAGAAGATTTCCAAGTATTTGCACAGAAAAGACCAGGACTAAATGGAAAGTTCTATATCCAACCACAAAAATCAAGGGAAACATGAAAAGGTAAATAAGAAACAGAGGGGAAAGAAAACTCGTATTTTTTAAATTTGCCTCTTTAAGGGCTTGAATATGATCAAATTTTTCTATTCTCATGTGGAGAAATATTATTTATAATTCTCTATAAAGAACTCTATTCACTATTATAGTTTTCACTATTATAGTAATTAGAAGAACTATTTATAGGGAGAGGTTGGAATGCTAAATTGTCTAAGATGATATGTGGGTGGGAAAAAGGGGCTGAATAGTAGAGGACACCAAGAGAAACTTGAATAAGATAAATATGACATTCTAATACACACAAAGAGGGCATAGGAAGGGGAAGTGAGGAATATTATTATAAGAAGGAGAGGAAGATAGCATTAAGAGGTAATATTTAAACCTTACTCTCAGTGTAATTAACCCTGAGAGGGAAGAGTAGCTTTATCCATTGGGATATAAAACTCTATCTATCCCTACTGAGAAAATCAGAAGGGATGAACCAAGGAGAGCAGGGGAGTGGGAAGGTAAAAAAAAGGGAAGGGAGGAGAAGGGGGAGGGAATTCATTAGGCCTTAAAAATAAAAATGGGGGAATAATAAGGGAGGGGGTAGAAAGGGAAGTAAATCAAGGGTGGGGACAAGGGTTACTGGCATAAAGCAAACAACTGGTTTAAAAGAAATAGTGTAAGAAGAAGGGGTAGAACTAGAATAGGATACAAAAATGTCAGCAGATACACAACTGATAATTATAACTCTGAATGTGAATGGGAAGAACTCGCCCATAAAATGGAAGCAAATAACCGAGTGGATTAGAAACAAAAATCCTACCATATGTTGTCTATAAGAAACACATATGAGGCGGGTGGAAATACACAGGTTTAAGGTAAAGGGATTGAGCAAAATCCTTTGGGCCTCAAATGAGAAAAAGAAAGCAGGAGTGGCTATTATGATTTCTGACAAAGCCAAAGTAAAAATAGATATAATTAAAAAAGACAGGGAAGGTCATTACATCCTGATTAAAGGCAGTATAGACAA
>NW_025344941.1:0-1585 GCF_016433145.1 Gracilinanus agilis
CCACTGCACCATCTAGCTGCTCTGCCTTAAAAACACAATATAGATGTCACTCTTATTACTAAAATCCCCTAATCTCTTTCAAATGGCCGTCTAGCCATGTCTCCTTCATCCTGCCCTTGTGAAGTCTTGAACTGCAGTCTAAGATTTTATATTCATTTCAATTCCATTTTTTCCTTTTCAATGGAGCCCATCTAGATCCTTCACGATTCTGATTTTGCCAACTTGGTGTCATCTGCCGACGGGATAAGCATGCCATCTGTCCCTCTAAATTATTGATAAAGATGTGATCTCCAGTTTTCTTATTTGTATAATGAGGTGTTTTAATTGGATGCTAAATAACAGAGGGTCAAGCAAAGAGCCCTTGGGCGTGTTGCTGACCTTTTTGGGTGCGGCCATTCCATCCATTGGGGATCCAGCTAATTATCTAATAATCACCCGCACCCTCATCTCTGCCAGGACCCTCTTCTACCACACAAAGTAGAAAGGTAGGAGAATAGCCAAGGTTTGGCAAACAACAACTTCCCCTCTCTGGGGATCTCCCTGAGATACCCAAGTTGGTCCTATCTGGGTCACCCAAGGAAAACAGCTCCTGTGGCATCTTCCCCTCAGTTTCCATCCTGAGCAATGAGGAGGAAAGAGCCTTGGGTATGACCATAAACGTGAGGGAGCTGACCAGATGACTCCTCCCCCCCCTTTTTTTTAAACCCTGACCTTCTGTCTTAGTGTCAGTTCTGAGACAGAAGAATGGCAAGGGCTAGGTTAGGCAACTGAAGCTAAATGACTTGTTCAGAATCACATAGCTAAGAAATTTGACTATGGAAATATAGCCACACAGCTATGGAAACAAAGGCTAAATTTGAATCCAAGTCCTGGTCTGGCTATCCACTAAGCCACCCAGCTGCTCCCTCCTTCTGGCTTTAAAGGACTGAAATTTTAAAAATAAAAACAAAATAAATAAATGAAATTCCCAGGGAACTGGAGTAGGATTATTCAATTTAGAATTAAAAGGGACCTTAGAAGCAGCTAGATTGTGTGACATATAGAGGGCTGGACTTAGGAAGACCTGAGTTCAAATCCTACCTCAGACACCTACTAGCCATATAGCCTTGGACAAGTCACTTAACCTGTTAGCCTCAGTTCCCTCATCTCTAAAATGAGAACATGATAGCACTGCCCTCCTAAAGGTCATTGGGAGGATGAACTAATATTCTATACATATGAAATATACTGTATAGAGCAGTGGTTCCCAAACTTTTTTGGCCTCCTGCCCCCTTTCCAGAAAAAAAATATTACTTAGCCCCCTGGAAATTAATTTTTAAAAAATTTTAATAGCAATTAATAGGAAAGATAAATGCACCTGTGGCCATCACCGCCTCTCTGGATCGCTGTAGCACCCACCAGGGGGCAGTGGCGCCCACTTTGGAAATCACTGGTATAAAGTATATAATGTAGCATAATAGTCTATCATCCTCTCAATGACCCCAGGAGGTAGATGCTATTAGTAGTATATGTGTATATCTGCTATCTTAAGGCTTACAATTGTTCAAGAGCTTCTAACCTAAATTTCTCATTGTTACAGGTGGGG
>NW_025344942.1:0-1017 GCF_016433145.1 Gracilinanus agilis
TTAAAAACTCTCAGTAGTGTTTGCATTTCCCCAGGCAACCCAAAGATCTTTCCTAGGATCATTGGATATGGTAGGGAGGGAAAGGAAAGAAAAAGGATAAGATAGCCAAGCTCCAGAACACCTGTAGTTTCAGGGATGGCAACTGAATAATCTCCATAAGAAGACATGGCCTTCATACTCCATTCTTCATACTTCATTTTCCATAAGAAGAGAGCCTTCATACATATGGGCCAAGGTACCTGGTATGGCTGTGCCTTATAATATTTCCCTCTAAGCCTTCCTGCTCTCAAGTCCAACTCTATTTCTGCCTTCTTCTATGCACCCTGGTCTATTCTATGTACACCTATGTCAAGAACCAACGGAATGTAGCTGTAATGATGTGAAAACAATCAAAAGTATTGATGATAGGTTCCCGGTTAAGATGGCAGCAGAGTAAGAAGCAGCTCTTAACCTCTCCTGACCAAAACACACAAAACTCCTCAAGGGGACATAAAAACAAGTCCAGACAAACAGAGGAACCCCACAACAGTGCACAGCGTGGAAGGTACGTGGAATCGAGGCATTTCCATGCTATAAAGGGGTGAAACAACTCTCACTAAATCGCGGGCTGAGCAACCACCCCACCCCCACCCCTCCACACACAACACCTATAGCGCCGAAGCCAGCTAAAAAGAAATAGAGCAAGTTTGGGGCACCCATCGAGTCATTGGCAGCTCCGTGGCCTGTTCCTGAGAGCAGCAAGATTTAGGACCCCCAAAAAGCTAAAGAAAACACACAAACTCTGAGCTCGGGAGCAGGGCACAGAGAACGGACACAGGGCGCAGAATGCGGGCTCAGAGCACAGGCACGGGCAGAGGTGTGGGTGGAGGCAGACACAGCCAAGAGCTAAAGCCTGAGTGGGGAACCAGCGTGGACTGGTATACGATTGTGGAAGCAGCGCCCTGAGACTTGTAAAGGAACTTCCCGCAGAGGATCAAGCAAGGGGGTCCACCAGGGGGCTTGACCTTGGAAAAAACC
>NW_025344943.1:0-1360 GCF_016433145.1 Gracilinanus agilis
AAGAAAGAGAGAGAAAAAAGAAAGAGAGAAAGAAAGAAAGGAAGGAAGGAAGGAAGGACCAATGAACACTGGCTGAGTTTTTTGCTCACCCATTGTCTAGACAACTGTTTCCAACTGAGTGACTTTGAAGATCACTGACTCCCCTCACTCCACCCCCTCAGTGTTCCAAGGTTAATGTTGCACCTGGACTCTGGCATCTATTGACCCTCCTGGGGCCCCATGACCCTAAGAGAAGAGACGTAGGAAGGGTGTTTGTGATACAAATATGCGCATGAAGGGATTCAAACCCATTTTTGGAAGAGCAGACTTTGATCCTTGGATAGAGATGAAAGAATCTTTGGTTACCAACTGGGAGTGGCATCCATGCTGAACAAAAGCAAGATATTTTGTGAGATGTGCTTCCCCACGTACACTTTGGAGGTCTCCTCTTCCAGGAAGCTTTCCCTGACTGGTGATCATCAATGAAAGCCCATATCACCATTTACTATCTCTGTCCTAAAGTTCCACTCTTTCCCAGCCTAGAACATCAACCAGGATCAGTGTGCCAGAGATATGGGCAGAGTACTCTACCTCTGTCAGAGTCACCAGAGATTTCTCCACACCACCAGGGCATAGTTGTGTACCATCCTATATCACAACCTACTGTGATGGGAAGGACCACTTGAGTTGAGGTTGAGATGCCTATATCTTAGTTCCATCATGAGTACTATCTGTGTGACCTTGGGCAAGTCACCCTCAGAGCCTGGGTTTTAAATCATAAGATTTAAAAGGGTAGAAGGGGAAGGAGAGAAGCATTTATATAGCACCTACTATGTGCCAGGCACTGTGCCAAGTGCTTTTTATAAATAAAATTTTATTTGATCCCAGTCAGAAGCCATCTAGTTGAGCCTCTTGATTTTAGAGTGTGGAAATTCTGAATAGTGAAGTGTCTTGCTCAAGGTCACAAGTCAGTAATAATAATAATAATAACAATAATAGCATTTATATATTGCCTACTATATATCAGGCACTGTGCCAAGCATGTTACAATTTTAACTTCATTTGATCCACACCTAAACCCTGGGAGGTAGGTGCTATCATTATCCCCATTTTATAGTTGAGGAAACTGGGGAAAATGGAGGTTAAATGACTTGCCCTACATTATACATCTAGTAAGTATCTGAGGCTGGATTTGAATTCAGATCTTCATGACTTCAGGCCCCACAATCTATTCACTGAACCACCTAGCACTTGTAACTGAATTTCTTTTCTGAAAAATAGTGTTAATTGCATTGATATTAATAGGATTAATTAGAATGTTGATGGACTTCATATATAAAGGATTTCCTTCCTTCCTCCCTCCCTCCCTCCCTCCCTCCTT
>NW_025344944.1:0-1355 GCF_016433145.1 Gracilinanus agilis
TGTTCCACATGGTGAGTGTTAAGACTGAATCTTCCTGAACTTCTCTTAAGGAATTTCCTTTTTATAGAGACTCTGTAGCTGAAGCTTTTGCTTCTTTCACCTTCAAGACTGGACAGGCCTCTGGATTTCTGGCCTTTGGGATCAAGGCCTGATTTCCCCTGGCTAAGGGTTAATTATATCTACCTGGATTGAACTAGGGGATCAGAGCAAATTACCTACTGTGTTAGTTTACTTATGCTATCTTATCCTCTCTCTTATTTCCTTATTTCTACATCCTCTTCTCCTTTGTAAATAAATTTCCATAAAAATCATTTTAACTTGAGGTTATTCTTTAATTGGTGACTAATAATTGTTCAATCCCCTGGAGACCAAACTTTTATTTTTTTTTTAAATTTTGTTAATTTTTAGAAAAATTTTCCATGGTTACATGATTCATGTTCTTACTTTCCCCTTAACACCCCCCCCAGACCGCCCCCCACCATAGCCAACTCACATCTCCACTGGTTTTAACATGTTTCATCTATCAAGACCTATTTCCATATTATTGATAGTTGCCTTAGTGTGGTAGTTTGGGGTCTACATCCCCCATCATGTCCACTTCAACCCATGTGTTCAAGCAGTTATTTTTCTTCTGTCTTTCCATTCCTGTAGTTCTTCCTCTGAATGTGGGTAGCGTTCTTTTCCATAAATCCCTCAGAATTGACCTGGGTCATTGCATTGCTGCTAGTACAGAAATTCATTACATTCTATTGTGCAGCAGTGTGTCCATCTCTGTATACAATGTTCTCCTGAGTTCTGCTCCTTTCACTTTGCATCAATTCCTGGAAGTCTTTCCAGTTCACATGGAATTCCTCCAGTTCTTTATTCCTTTGAGCACAATAGTATTCCATCACTAACATATACCACAATTTGTTCAGCCATTCTATAATTGAAGGACATACCCTCATTATCCAGTTTTTTGGCACTACAAAGAGTGCAGCTATAAATATTTTTGTACAAGTCTGTTTATCTATGATCTCTCTGTGGTACAAACCCAACAATGGTATGGCTGGATCAAAGGGCAGGCAGTCTTTTATAGCCCTTTGAGCATAGTTCAAAATTGCCTTCCAAAATGGTTGGATCAGTTCACAACTCCACCAGCAATGCCTGAATGTCTCAATTTTGCCACATCCCCCCAGCATTCATTACTCTCTCCTTCTTTCATTTTAGCCAATCTGCTAGGTATAAGGTGATACCTCAGAGTTGTTTTGATTTGCATTTCTCTAATTATTAGAGATTTAGAACACTTTCTCATGTGCTTATTGATACTTTTGATTACTTTATCTGAAAATTGCCTATTCATGACCCTTGCCCAT
>NW_025344945.1:0-1283 GCF_016433145.1 Gracilinanus agilis
GCATATGATGCTTTTTGATGGGTTTAGATATATATTGTTTATTATTTTTAGTAAAGGTCCTTCTATTCCTATACTTTCTATTGTTGAATAGGAATGGGTGTTGTATTTTGTCAAAGGCTTTTTCAGCATCTAATGAGATAATCATGTGATTTTTGTTTGTTATCTTGTTGATATAGTCTATTATATGGATGCTTTTTCTAATGTTGAACCATTCTTTCATTACTGGTATAAATCCCACCTGATCATGGATAATTCTCTTGATCACTTGCTAGAGACTTTTTGCTAGTATTTTATTTAAGATTTTTGCATCTGTGTTCATTAGGGAGATTGGTCTGTAGTTTTCTTTGTTTTTGATCTACCTGGCTTTGGAATCAATACTATATAAGTGTCAAAAAAGGAATTTGGTAGAACTCCTTCTTTGCTTATTATGTCAAATAATTTGTATAGTATTAGGATTTGTTGTTTTTTGAATGTTTGATAGAATTCACTTGTGAATCCATCAGGTCCTGGCAATTTTTTCTTATGGAGTTCTTTGATGGCTTCTTCAATTTCTTTTTCTTATATTGGATTATTTAAGTGTTCTATTTCTTCTTCTGTTAATCTAGGCAATTTATATTTTGTAAATATTCATCAATATCGCCTAGATTGCTATATTTCTTGACATATAATTGGGCAAAATAATTTTTAATGATTGCCTTAATTTCCTTTTCATTAAAGGTGAGGTCTCCATTTTCATATTTGATAATGTTAATTTGGTTTTCTTCTTTCCTTTTTTATTAGATTGACCATCTGGTTTTTTCCAAAATACTACCTTCTAGTATTATTTATTAATTCAATAGTTCTTTTACTTTCAATTTTATTAATTTCTCTCTTGATTTTTAGTATTTCTAATTTAGTTTTCATCTGGGGATTTTTTAAAAGAATTTTTATTTTTTAGAAAAGTTATCACGGTTACATGAGTCATGCTCTTACTTTCCCCTTCATCCCCGACCTCCTCCCCCACCCCATTGCTGATGTGCATTTCTCCTGGTTTTAATATGTGTCATCAATGTTGATAGTTGCATTGGTGTGGTAGTTTCGGGTCTACATCCCCAATCATGTCCGCCTCAACCCATGTGTTTAAGCGGTTGTTTTTCTTCTGTGTGTCCTCTCTTGTAGTTCTTCCTCTGAAGGTAGGTAGCATTCTTTCCCATAAGTCCCTCAGAATTGTTATGGATCATTTCATTGCTACTAGTACAGAAGTCCATTACATTCTATTTTACCACAGTGTATTGGTCTCTGTG
>NW_025344946.1:0-1083 GCF_016433145.1 Gracilinanus agilis
TGCCTTTAATCAGGATGTAATGACCTTCCCTGGCTTTTTTAATCATATCTATTTTTACTTTGGCTTTGTCAGAAATCATAATAGCCACTCCTGCCTTCTTTTCCTCATTCAAAGCCCAAAGGATTTTACTCAAGCACTTTACCTTAATTTTTTTTATATCCACCTGCCTCATATGTGTTTCTTGTAGACAACATATGGTAGGATCTTGGTTTCTAATCCACTCTGCTATGTGCTTCCTTTTTATGGGCTAGTTCATCCCATTCACATTCAGAGTTATAATTATCAGTTGTGTATTCTCTGTCATTTTGGTATCCTCTCCTAGTTCTACTCCTTTTTACATTATTTCCTTTTAAACCAGTGGTTTGCTTTATGCCAATAACCCTTGTCCCCTCCCTTTATTTACTTCCCTTTCTACCCCCTCCCTTAGTATTGCCCTCTTTTTATTTTTAAGGCCCCTCCCCCTTTTCTCCCCTCTCTTTTTTGACTTCCCCACTCTCCTGTTCCCCTTGGTTTATCCCTTCTGAGTTTCTCAGTAGGGTTAGATAGAGTTTTATATCCCAATGGATAAAGCTGCTCTTCCCTCTCAGGGTTAATTATACGGGGAGTAAGATTTAAATATTACCTCTTAATGCTCTCTACCTCTCCTTCTTATAATAGTATTCATCCCTTCCCTTTCCCATGCCCTCTTTGTGTGTAATAGAATATCCTATTTTTCTTAATCATTCAAGTTTCTCTTGGTTTCTACTATTCTCCTCCCTCTTTCCCACCTCCATATCATCTTAGACCATTTAGTATTCCAACCTCTCACTATAAATAATTCTTCTAAATACTATAATAGTGAATATTATAATAGTGAGTAGAGTTCACTATAGAGAAGTATACATAACATTTTTCCATATAGAAATACCAATAATTAGATCATACTGAAGCCCTTAAAGAGGCAAATTTAAAAAATTTGAGTTTTCTTTGTTTCCCTTCTGTTTCTTATTTACCTTTTCATGTTTCTCTTGATTTTTGTGGTTGGATATTGAACTTTCCATTTAGTCATGGTTTTTTTCTGTGCAAATACTTGGAGATTTTCTA
>NW_025344947.1:0-1126 GCF_016433145.1 Gracilinanus agilis
CAATGAAATTATTGATTGTTTCTATGATTCCTTCTTTGACAAATTGCCTTTAGAGAATCATATTATTTATTTTCCAATTAGTTTTTGATTTGCCTGTCCAGGTGCCCTTAGTAATTATTATTTTTATTGTGTTATGATCTGAGAAGTTTTCATTTAGTATTTCTGCTCTTTTGCATTTGTTTGCAATGTTTCTATGCCCTATTACATGGTCAATCTTTGTGAATGTACCATGTGCAGCTGAAAACAAGGTGTATTCCTTTTTGTACCTATTTATTTTTCTCCATATATCAATTAAATCTAATTTTTTAGGACTTCATTCACCTCTCTTGCCTCTTTCTTTTTTTTTTAAATTTTTTTAAACCCTTAACTTCTATGTATTGATTTAGAGGTGAAGAGTGGTAAGTGTAGGCAATTGGGGTCAAGTGACTTGCCCAGGGTCACACAGCTGGGAAGTGTCTGAGGCCAGATTTGAACCTAGGACTTCCCGTCTCTAGGCCTGGCTCTCAATCCACTGAGCTACCCAGCTGCCCCTCTTACCTCTTTCTTATTTATTTTTTTGTTTGATTTATCTAGATCTGGAAGAGGAATATTTAGATCTCCCACTAGTATGGTTTTACTATCTATTTCCTTCTTGAGCTCTGCCAGTTTCTCCTTTATGAATCTGGATGTTATACCATTTGGTGGATACATATTGGGCACTGTTATTTCCTCATTGTCTATACTGCCTTTAATCAGGATGTAATGACCTTCCCTGTCTTTTTTAATCATATTTATTTTTACTTTGGCTTTGTCAGAAATCATAATAGCCATTCCTGCCTTTTTTTCTCATTTGACACCCAAAAGAGTTTGCTCAAGCCCTTAACCTTAAACTTTCGTATGTCCACCCTCCTCATATGTGCTTCTTGTAGACAACATATGGTAGGATTTTGGTTTCTAATCCACTCTGCTATTTGCTTCCATTTTATGAGCGAGTTCATCCCATTCACATTCCGAGTCATAGTTATCAGTTATGCATTTGCTGACATTTTTGTATCCTCCCCTGGTTCTACCCATTCTTCTTACGCTATTTCCTTTTAAATCCAGTGGTTTGCTTTAAGCTGCTAACCCTTATCCCCTCCCTTGATTA
>NW_025344948.1:0-1006 GCF_016433145.1 Gracilinanus agilis
GATGCCGGTTTTCTGGGGCCTGCAATGACCCCTGGACACCTCCCCCCGCACAGTCGGGCACTGGAATTGTCCACTTTGTGGAATGATCATGTGGCCTTCGTCCAATCAGAATCTTTGTTTCGCGTTGGTTAGGTAGGCGGCTTCAGTTTGTTTTACCAGAGTAAAATGAACTCCCTCAGCTCCAACTTGTGAGGTAAATCTTTCTGCCCCTTCCAAAATGTCTTTCACTAACCATCTTTTGTGAGTTGATTTCTGAGCCCCACTGCCTCTTTTGGTTCTTTTCCTGAGAATTATGTACTTGAATGTTTTTTTTTTCTGGCCTTAAACTTTTACCTTCTAATTTTCATTGTTGTCTCATGTAAATTAGGCTTCAAAATCTGTTTGTGTTATGGAGAATGTTTGTGGATGATTTTGTGTTTGATCTAGTGGGGAAAACCCTGGGTGAAGGCTTTCACACTCAGCCTGGGTCCGATGTTGTTTAAAGCAACCGTATATTATGATGCTGTTTCCAGCCTTTCCTGCATCCAAGGAGACCCCAGTGATTTTTTTCCTTTTGAAGATCATTTATGTGCGATTGGTTTTCCCCTCTATCCTGTAAATTCAGTACAGGGTTCTCCATTAGACTCCTGTAATCTGGGAAGGAGAAAAATAGGGTGAGAGGGGGATAAAATGAGAGGGGGGGACGAGGAGAAGGGAATGAAACTAAGAAAAAGCAAGAAAAGGAGGAAGGGAGGAAAGAACGACAGGGTCCAAGGACAGTGAGAGAGGGGAAGGCAGGCAGAGAGAGACAAGAGACAGAGAGACAGACCATTAGAGGGAGAACAGGAAAAGGCAGACAGAGAGATAAGATACAGAAAAACAAAGCAAGTGACAGAGAGAGAGAGAGATGGAGAATAAAGAAATAGAGAGATATATAGAGAAGGACAGAGAAAGAGAGAGAGAACAGGGAGAGAAAGAGTGAGAGAGGAAGAGGTACAGAGAAATGGATAGAGATAAAAAGATACAA
>NW_025344949.1:0-1618 GCF_016433145.1 Gracilinanus agilis
TACATGTTCTTTCTATTCTATGTGATTTACCTGTTCCCTTTATCCTACCTGTTCTGTGTTCTGCCTCTTCCATCTATTCAAACTTCCCTAACTACTGTGTCTGTCTCCTATCTGTTATTTGTGTTCTACCTCATCTATCCATTCCATTGCTCTATCGTTATCTATTCTGTGAGCTCACTCTCTTCCATCTCTGTGATCTATCTCTTCTATGACTTCTTCCTATTCTATCCATCTTTCTTTAGTATCTATATTTCTATCTTATCTCTCTGTTGTAACCATTCTATATGTTCTATCTATCCTATGTGCTCTACATATTCCATTGATTCTCTATAACTCTTCATCTGCTTTTTTGTATCTGTGTTCTATCTGATTTATGGGTTCTTTCTACTCTGAGTGTTATCTATTTCATCTGTTCTGTGAGTTTTCTTCCATCTGTGTTCTATCATCTATCTTTAGTATCTATATGTTCTGGATGTGGAGAGGGTTTTTTCTTATAAGTCCCTCTGGATTAGAACAATTCAATTTCCTTAGAAGGTAGAGGCCATTGAAGGGTAGTGTTGGGAGATAAGATAACAAGGGTAGATCTGTAAACCAGGTTATGAAGGACCCTAAATGCCTCAAGAATTAGTATTTTTATCCTATGGTTGCTAAAGAGCCACTGAAGATGCTTGAGCAAGAGAGTGATAGAATGAGAATCATCTGAAAAAAAAATCATAACATAAGTAACAGAGGCCTGATTTGAACTAATGAAGATGAGTCTTCTTGACTCAGGGCCTGGTGCTCTGTGAACTATGGCCACAAGTAAGTACCTGATGACCACTACAAAGGAGTTGCAGAATTAGAAGGGTCATTAGAGGTCTGATGTTCTGTTGACAATTTTTACCAGTCTTTGATATTTTTTATTTCCAGAGATCCCTCTTTCTTTTTCCCCTTTATGTAGATTTATTTTTTATTTTTTTTTCCTTCTTATTTTTATTTTCATCCTTCCTTCCTTCCTTTTTCTTCCCTCTATATAGTAGGAAAATCTTGAACCCCTCAAACTACATTACCCAAACTTCCATTCTGTATTACCCACAATTCCTTTTGCCTTGAGTATACTTGCATGTTTATGTGATCTGTATTTAATTGGGGTTTGCTGTGCCACGCCCCCTCTCTGGCACGTGAATGGAGTGCTGACCTTTCCTGGTAGGGGGAGCCTCTCTCTTCCACGTGAGGTGAGTGGGAAAGGCTCCCCAGGCCTCTCTAGCTCTCTAACTTTATATTAATAAATCCTTATAAATATCCTACTTTGGCGGCATTGAATATTAATTTAAAAACCTACAATTGGCGACTCACAAAGGATCCCAGAACCTCACCTCAGAACCCAGCGGAACTAGTTTCCCAGCTCGCCCACCAAACCTCCAGCGGGCTCTCCCGGAGCTCCCCGCTTCCTCCCAACAACACGAGGGGGAGACCCTGTTCCTCGCAGGAGCCCCAACCTCTGCTGGGCTCTTTGCCTTGGCCTGGGGAGCTCCTGACCTTTTTCAGCCACCCCAGCCTGCCTCCTGGCTCCCTCCCTGCCCCAACTTGCATTTCAGGAAGCTAAGTCACTGCCTCAACTCCCAGTTTCCACCTGTGA
>NW_025344950.1:0-1170 GCF_016433145.1 Gracilinanus agilis
CCATATCATCTTAGACCATTTAGTATTCTACCCTCTCCCTATGAATTATTCTTCTGATTACTATAATAGTGAATACTATAATAGTGAATAGAGTTCACTACAGAGAATTATACATAGCATTTCTCAGCATAGGAATACAGATAATTATATCTTATTGAAGCCCTTAAAGATACAAATTTAAAAATTATGAGTTTTCTTTTTTTCCCCTCTTTTCTTATTTACCTTTTCATGTTTCTTTTGATTTTTGTGGTTAGATATCAAACTTTCCATTTAGTCCTGGTCTTTTCTATGCAAATACTTGGATATCTTCAATTTTGTTGAATGCCCATACTTTCCCCTGGAAGTATATAGTAAGTTTTGATGGGTAGTTTATCCGTGGTTGAAGGCCCAGTTCTCTTGCCTTTCTGAATATCATATTCCAAGCCTTGCGGTCTTTTAGTGTAGAGGCTGCCTGATCCTGTGTGATCCTGATTGGTGCTCCTTGATATTTGAATTGTCTCTTTCTGGCTTCTTGTAAGATTTTTTTCTTTTACTTGGAAGCTCTTGAATTTGGCTATTATATTCCTGGTGGTTGTCTTTTCTGGGTCTAGTGTAAAGGGTGATCTGTGGATCCTTTCAATGTCTATATTGCCCTCTGGTTGTAGAACTTCAGGGCAATTTTGCTGAATAATTTCCTTTAGTATGGAGTCCAAATTTCTATTACTTTCTGCTTTTTCGGGAAGACCAATGATTCTTAAATTGTCTCTTCTAGCCCTGTTTTCTTGATCTGTCAATTTCTCATTGAGATATTTCATGTTTCCTTCTATTTTATCAATCTTTTGACTTTGTTTTATTTGTCCTTGCTGTCTTGGGAGATCAATAGCTTCTAATTGCTCAATTCTAACCTTTAGGGACTAGTTTTCCTTTTAAATCTGGTCATTTCTGGTCTTCAGTTGACTTGCCTCACCTTCCAATTATGAAATTCTGCCTTTTAAACTGTTATTTTCTTGCCAGATTTCTTCCATCTTTCTCATCATCTCACATTTGAACTCTTCAATAGTTTGTGACGTTTTCATTATTTTGGGAAGGTTTGGATGTGATTACTTGTTTGTTCTCCTCTGCTGTTTGCTCTGCTATCTGGACTTTCTCTGTGTAAAAGTTGTCCAGTGTTACAGATTTCTTCTTGATGAT
>NW_025344951.1:0-2001 GCF_016433145.1 Gracilinanus agilis
GGTAATAGTTAAACCTTACTCTAAGTGTAATTAACCCTGAGAGGGAAGAGTAGCTTTATCCATTGGGATATAAAACTCTATCTAACCCTACTGAAAAAGTCAGAAGGGATAAACGAAGAGGAGCAGAGGATTGGGGAGGTCAAAAAAGGGAGGGGAGAAAAAGGGGGAGGGAATTCATTAAGCCTTAAAAATAAAAAGAGGGGAATAAAAAGGGAGGGGGTAAAAAGGGAAATAAATCAAGGCAGGGGACAAGGGTTACTGGAATAAAGCAAACCATTGATTTAAAAAGAAATAGTGTAAGAAGAAGAGGTAGAACTAGGAGAGGATACCAAAATGTTGGCAAATACACAACTGATAATTTTAACTCTGAATGTGAATGGGATGAACTTGCCCATAAAAAGGAAGCAAATAGCAGAGTGGATTTGAAACGAAAATCCTGCCATATGTTGTCTACAAGAAACACATATGAGACAGGTGCACATACACAGGTTTAAGGTAAAGGGCTTGAGCAAAATCCTTTGGGCCTCAAATGAGAAAAAGAAGGCAGGAGGTGGCAATTATGATTTCTGACAAAGCCAAAATAAAAATAGATATGATTTAAAAAGACAGGGAAGGTCATTACATCCTGATTAAAGGCAGTATAGACAATGAGGAAATAACTTTACTCAATATGTATGCACTAAATGGCATAGCAACCAGTTTCATAAAAGAGAAACTGGCAGATCTCAAGAAGGAAATAGACAGTAAAAGCATACTAATGGGAGATCTAAATATTCCTCTTTCAGATTTAGATAAATCAAACCAAAAAATAAATAAGAAAGAGGTAAGAAAGATGAATGAAGTCCTAGAAAAATTAGATTTAATACATTTGTGGAGAAAAATAAATAGGAACAAAAAGGAATACACCTTCTTTTCAGCTGCACATGGTACATTCACAAAGATTGACCATGTAATAGGGCATAGAAACATTGCAAACAAAAGCAAAGTAGCAGAAATAATAAATGTAACCTTCTCAGATCATAATGCAATAAAAATAACAATTAGTAAGGGCACCTGGACAGACAAATCAAAAACCAATTGGAAATTAAATAATATGATTCTCCAAAACCAGCTAGTTAAAGAAGAAATCATAGAACAATCAACAATTTCATTGAAGAGAATGACAATGATGAGACATCCTACCAAACTCTTTGGAATGCAGCCAAGGCAGTACTCAGGGGGAAATTTATATCCTTGAGTGCATATATTAACAAATTAGGGAGGGCAGAGATTAATGAATTGGGCATGCAACTTAAAAAATTAGAAAGTGATCAAATTAAAAATCCCCAGATGAAAACTAAATTAGAAATACTAAGAATCAAGGGAGAAATTAATAAAATTGAAAGTAAAAGAAGTATTGAATTAATAAATAAGACTAGAAGCTGGTATTTTGAAAAAACAGATAAAATAGACAAAGTACTAGTCAATCTAATACAACAAGGAAAGAAGAAATCCAAATTAAGAGTATCAAAGATGAAAAGGGAGACCTCACCTCTAATGAAGAGGAAATTAAGGCAATCATTAAAAACTATTTTGCCCAAATATATTTGCAACAAATATAACAATTTAGGAGATATGGATGAATATTTACAAAAATATAAATTGCCTAGATTAACAGCAGAAGAAATGGAATACCTAAATAATCCCATATCAGAAAAAAGAAATTAAACAGGCCATCAAAGAACTCCCTAAGAAAAAATCACCAGGGCCTGATGGATTCACAAGTGAATACTATCAGACATTCAAAGAATAACTAATTCCAATACTATACAAATTATTTGATATAATAAGCACAGAAAGAGTCCTACCAAATTCTTTTTATGACACAAATATGATACTGATTCCAAAGCCAGGGAGATCAAAAACAAAGAAATAAAACTACAGACCAATCTCACTAATGAACATAGATGTAAATTTCTTAAATAGAATACTAGCAAAGAGACTCCAGCAAGTGATCAAGAG
>NW_025344952.1:0-1274 GCF_016433145.1 Gracilinanus agilis
TTTAATAAATTTGTTGAATTTTGAAATTCATGTTCTCTCCCTTCCATCCCTCCCCCTTCTCCTCAAGATGGCACCATATTGGTTAGACATATGTATTATTATACTATTCATATTTCCACATTTGTCATGTAATTAAAAAGACACAAACATTAAACTAGAGAAAAATTCATGAAGTAAATAAAGATTTAAAAAATGGCATGATTCAATTGGCATTCAGATTTTTTTCTTTTCTTCTGTTAATGGTGGGTTACCTTTTCCTTATGAATCCCTTAGAGTTGTCTTAAAACCTTGAATTGATGAAAATATTCAAGTCACTCATAGTAGTTCTTTAGACTTTATTAATGTTATCATGTACAATAATTTCTTGGTTCTGTTCACTTTATTTTGCATCATTTCATATAAATTTTTACAATATCCCCCTTTATTTATAAATCATATATTCATTTTGAGTTTATCTTGATATATGGCATGACGTGATGGCCTGTACCTTGTTTCTGCCATGTGGTTTTTTAGTTCTCCTCTCTCTCTTCCCTCTCTCATTATCTCCATCTTGAGGATTCTGCCAATACCCAAGTAATGTTCCGTCACCCTTGGCATGACCCCCTCACACCTCTGAAGAATGCCACGTGAACTCTACCAGGAGCAAGTTTCCTTTGTGATCATTAGAGTGATTCATGGGGGAATGAGTTTTTTTAAATTTTAAACCCTTAACTTCTGTGTATTGAGTTATAGGTCTGAGGCCGGATTTGAACCTAGGACCTCCTGTCTCTAGGCCTGGCTCTCAATACACTGAGCTACCCAGCTGCCCTTTTTTTTTTTAATCCTTACCTTCCTTCTTGGAGTCAATACTGTATATTGGCTCCAAGGCAGAAGAGTGGTAAGAGTAGGTAATGGGGGGTCGAGTGACTTGCCCAGGGTCACACAGCTGAGAAGTGGCTGAGGCCAGATTTGAACCTAGGACCTCCCGTCTCTAGGCCTGACTCTCATTCCACTGAGCTACCCAGCTGCCCCCATTTTTTAATCTTTTTACCACATCCTCATTTTCTAGGGAGAAAAGCTACATAGCACATTGTGTAGAACGTCTATTCCTGGAGTCAAGAGGAGTCTAAAGAGAGAGAGACAGAGACAGAGACAGAGATAGAGACAGAGATAGAGAGAGGGAGAAGGAGGGAGAGTGAGAGAGGGAAAGAGAGAGAAAAAGAGAGAGATGCAGAGACAGAGAGAGACAGACAGAGAGACACACAGAAAGACAGAGATATAGAGAGAGACAGAGA
>NW_025344953.1:0-1029 GCF_016433145.1 Gracilinanus agilis
ATTCAGAGGAAGAACTGCAGGAGTGGAAACACAGAAGAAAAACAACTGCTTGAACACATGTATTGATGTGGGCATGGTTGGGGATGTAGACCCAAAATGACCACACCATTGCAACTATCAATAATATGTAAATAAGTCTTGATTGATCACACATGTTAAAACCAGTGGAAATGTGCATTGGATATGGAGGGGTAAAGGGGGGTGAAGGGGAAAGTAAAAACAAGAATCATGTTACCATGGAAATTTTTTCTAAAAAAATAAAATATTAAAAAAAAAATTAAAAAAAGAATAGGCATATTACATAGTTGAAAAAGTTGATTGTAAAACATGCTGAAATTGATTGATGGAAAATAAATAGGATAATTACATAGTAATAAAAGTATAGATAGAAACTGGTTGTATTAGTTAAGATTTGCAAGACTAGGTATTGCTATTAGTACAGCTAAAGTTCTTAGTAGTTAATATGTTGAAACATTTGTTTGTGTATGCATTGTTATGAATCCCAAAATTTCCCTTACCCATAACTTTCCTGCAAAATCTCTTAGCATAGTAGAGTTAGTTTAGCACAGCAATAGAATGCAAAAGGGAATTTTGTTATTTTAGGGGGATTAGTTAGAAATAGATTAAATTAGCTATATGGTAAATATAAAAAATTTACGATAGTGACCTTGGGATGGTCACGATATGAAAAAGGGATGAATTGTAGGAAAAGTGTGGCACAGAGAGGATAGTTTTGGAATGTTGCAAGAAAATTTGAAGGACAGATATGACAATTAGAAGGAGAACAGAGGCTTGTGGGAAATAGAACTGGGAGGAGGGACTTCGTCTTTGGACTTGGTACAGGACAGAGGACGTTACATCACCTCAGGAATCAACATTTGGATACCTGGGGTTTTCCCTTTCTTACCCTTGTGCCCTGAGATCTGAAAGTGCTCTCGTTTCTACTGAATAAAACCAAAGAGGCTTACTAGACATCGACAGCAGCTGGAGGAATCTCCAACCGAGAAAGCTCGCTGAGTCAGCCTGAAG
>NW_025344954.1:0-1312 GCF_016433145.1 Gracilinanus agilis
CCATCCATCCATCCATCCATCCATCCATCCATCCATCTATTCATGTTACAAACTTCAAAACTGTTTTCATTGCTGCCATATCCTAGATGTGATACTAGGCAAATTATATCCCTTTCTGGCCTTCAGTGTGCTTGTCTGCAAACTAATAATTCAATAAATTAGTTCATAGATTGTTATTTTGATCATTTCAGTTAAGAAATGATAAAATGCTTTAAAAACCATTAAGTGCATTATAAATGATGATGATGACACTTAGCCTCACTTAGATGAAACCAAAAAGATTTCTAAAAACTCATGATAACAAAACTCCCTTTGGAAGAAAATATTATTTAAATGGACTATGGCATTATAAAGTCCAAAATCACATTACCTCTCAAATTTTCTTGGTGCTTCCTGTTACTAATTAAAGAGATACTTTATTGTAATGAATAGAATTTTGAACTTGGAGTCAAAGGAGGCTGAGATTGAATCTCATCTCTGGGCTCCTACAACCTTTGTAACAATAAGCAAGTCATTTAAACTAGCTAAACTCTGATTTCCTCATCCTTACAATGGAGATAAGAATTACAGTCCTTTCTCATTAGTTTTTTTTGAAGCTCATATGATATAATTTGTACAGTAGTACTCCTCAAACTTTAAAGAGTTATGGAAATGCAACTTATTATCATTGTTTTTTAAGTTTGTTGACATGCTGTTTTGAAGGATTTTCCATATCCTTTCCTTTGTCTTCCCAGTTAGGTAATAAGACCCCTGATAGAAAATACATTTTTCCTTCTTATGAATACTTCTATTATGGTTAATATGATGCTAGAGACCCAGTGAATACTTCATCAATATTTAATATCTTTTCCAGTAGTTTAAACTCTTTCTATAGCAAGCATTTTGAAATGATTTTTGAACTGTTTTTGTTCCATTTAAATATCAACTTAAATGGGTCCAGACATTGCATAACATATGGAAATATAGAGTTAAAATTAATATTGAAATTTGATTGACCTGTTATTGCAGAATGACTCACATATTATTTATACTTTTATATTTATATATTATATACGTAGTCAGTCTCTGCTGGCCTTATTTTGGTCCCCATAACCATGTTCTGTTTTCTCTCTTATCTTCGTCTTCTCCCCCATACCACCTCCTCTCTGTTTCTATTCTTTCCCCCTCTTTTCTTTTCCTTCCTGCTCAGTCTTCTCTCTATCTCTCCCTCCTTTTCAGCTTTCCTCCTCTCTTTTCTTTCCTTTTCCCTCTATGCTTTGTCTCATTTTCTTCTCTCTCTCACTTTTTCTTTCTCTTTCTTTCTTTCTTTCTT
>NW_025344955.1:0-1032 GCF_016433145.1 Gracilinanus agilis
AACAAGAACCCCAGAAAAGAAAGATCAAAAAGAAATCTTTAACACTCGACAACTTTTACACAGAAAAAATCCAGACAACAGAGTAAACAGAGTAAACAAGTAACCAGATCCAAACCTTCCCCCCAAAATGAAAACTGGTCATAAGCTCTTAAAGAGTTCAAATCTGAGATTATGAGAAAGATGATAGAGAACTGTCAAGAAAATAACAGTTTAAAAGGCAGACTTTTGCAATTGAAAAGTGAGGCTTAGCAATCAAATGAATTGATAAGCAAATTGAAGACCAAAATGACCAGCTGGAAGCCTTGAAGAACCAAACAGACCAGATTGAAAAGGAAAACCAAAAGATTATAGCTGAAAACCAGTCTCTAAAGGCTAGAATTAGGCAATTAGAAAAAGATGCCCCCAAATCAAAAGAACTGACAAGCAAAGTGGAGACCAAAATCAAACAGCTGGAAAACAGGATAGACCAAATTGAAAAGGAAAAAAAAAAAAAAAAAAAAAAAAACCAGTCTCTAAAGACAAAAATTGGGCAAGTAGAAGCCAATGATCTCTCAAGACAACAAGAACAAATAAAACAAAGTCAAAAGACTGACAAAATAGAAGGAAACACAAAATATCTCACTGAGAAATTGACAGATCAAGAAAACAGGTCTAGAGGAGATAATTTGAGAATCATTGGACTTCCTGAAAAAGCAGAAATCAATAGAAATTTAGACTCCATACTAAAAGAAATTATTCATAAAAACTGCCCTAAAGTTCTACAACAAGAGGCCATTATAGACATTGAAAGGATCCATAGATCACCCTCTACACTAAATCCTGAAAAGACAACCCCCAGGAATATAATAGCCAAATTCAAGAGCTTCCAAGTAAAATAAAAAAAATTTTACAAGAAGCCAGAAAGACACAATTCAGATATCAAGGAGCACCAATCAGGATCACACAGGATCTTGCAGCCTCCACACTACAAGACTGCAAGGCTTGGAATATGATATTCAGAAAGGCAAGAGAACTGGGTCTACAACCAAGGAA
>NW_025344956.1:0-1284 GCF_016433145.1 Gracilinanus agilis
GCTGTGTGACCCTGGGCAAGTCACTTGACCCCCATCGCCTACCCTTACCACTCTTCCACCTATGAGTCAATGCACAGAAATTAAGGGTTTAAAATAAAAAAAATTAAATTAAATTTAAAAAAAAAAAGAAGAAGAAGAAGAGAAGTACCTTGGCCAAAGTCACAGATATTTTGATGGTAGAGCTCTAAGTGACTGGGAGGCCTGACAGTTGTCTTTAAATGTTTAAATGTTTAAATGAGAGGTATTTGACTTGTTTTATTAAGCAAAATGCAACTATTTATAGATGCCCCAAAGAGGTATCCTTCAGCATTGCCTACTCCCAAATTTTAGCCTCTTTGCCAGCTTGCTGGGTGTGGCTTAAAAATCTGGTTTCCTAACCTGTTCTTGGAAGCCACCCCCACCCCCCCACTGGTTCCAGTTTACCTTTCCAGATATTCTGAATTACTATCATTGTCACTCTCTGCTTTCCAGCCAGACTGGTTGATCTATGAACTGTCCTCCTAGTCTGAAATGAATTTATTTCTTAATTCAAGTCAATTCAAAAAAATTCATTATATACACAGAGATGGATACACTGTGGTACCACTGAATGTAATAGACTTCTTTACTAGCAGCAACGCAATGATCCAGGACAATTCTGAGGGACTTGTGAGAAAGAATGTATCCACATCCAGAGAAAGAACTGTGGGAGCAGAAACACAGAAGAAAAACAACTGCTTGATCACATGGTTCAATGGGGATATGATTGGGAATGTAGACTCTAAGAAATCACCCTAATGCAAATATTAATAATATGGAAATAGGTCTTGATTAATGACACATGTAAAACCTGGTGGAATTGGCTATGGGAGGGGGTGGGGGAAGGGGAGGGAAAGAACATGAATTATATAAGCATGTAAAAATATTCTAAATTAATTAATTACTTAATTAGATAAAATTTCCCATATTCAAAAGAATTAAATTTAAAAAAAAACATTCATTAAGCACCTACTATGTGTCACTCTCAAGAAGTGTCCATTCTAATAGGAGAGAAATATACAAACAACTACATATAATGAAGAGACAGTCTCAGTAAATTGGAGATGATCCTCAAACTTTGTTTTCTCAAATTATTAAGAACTAGATCTAATTTTGAATAAAGTCCATCTCACTGGGCAATCCTTCTGGCTTTCCTTCTCTTGTCTTTTCATTTTGGGGGGTTTGGGAATACTATCCCTATCTTTCCTTCCCATCATTCCCTTCAATGAAAGACAGGAAGGAAGAGAGAGAGAAAGAGACAGAGAC
>NW_025344957.1:0-1533 GCF_016433145.1 Gracilinanus agilis
GGAAGCAGCACTGTTCCCAGGGATGCAGGCTTTGCCTACATCCAGATAATGCTACCCACTCCCTTTGCCAAGGAACATCATTACTTGGAATGTTACTTATTGAGGTAAGTGAGCTTGAATTTTGTGACAGTGCTTAGTCACAACAGAAGACAAGAAATGGAACATCATAGAAAGTCTCTTCCAGACCTCAAGCACCAGGAGTCACAGGCTGAGAATTAGATTAAATTACAACTAACTCTCAGGAAAAACAAACAATAAAATGCAAATGTGAATTGTGCCAATGTAATAAAAAAGCATAGTGTCCCATGTTGACAACTTTGAGGCAATTTTGAACAGTGAACTATTGTAATTATTGATGTATATATATATATATATATACATATGCACACACACACATATATATAATAAATTCTATAACACTCTGAGAAATAAGAAATGTGACTATTTTTTTTCTATACATTTTTAAATTTTTTTATTTTTTAGAAAATTTTTTCCATGGTTACATGATTCATGTTCTTGCTCTCTCTCCCCACCCCCCAATTCCCTGGTAGCTGATGCGCATTTCCACTGGTTTCTTCATGTGTCATTGATCAAGACCTATTTCCATATTATTGATAATTATTCTAGGATGGTCATTAAGAGTGTACATCCAGGTTCTGGGTTAAGATGGCGGCAGAGGAAAAAGCAGCTCTTAACCTCTCCTGACCAAAACACACAAGACTCCTCAAGGAGACATAAAAACAAACCCAGTTGAATGGAGGTACCCCACAACAGGGCGCAGTGTGGAAGGTATGTGGAATTGGGACATGTCCATACTATAAAGGGGTGAAACAGCTCTCATTAAATCGCGGGCTGAGCAACCACCCCCCCCTCCACACACACCACCTATAACGCCAAAGCCAGCTAAAAAGAAATAGGGCAAGTTTGGGGCACCCTTCAAGTCATTGGCAGCTCCAGGGCCTGTTCCTGAGAGCAGCAAGATTTAGGACCCCAAAAAGGTAAAGAACACACACGGACTCTGATCTCAGGCGCAGAGTGTGGGCGCAGAGCGCAGGAGCAGGCAGAGGCATGGTTGGAGGCAGACACAGGCATGCGCGTGAGCGTGAGCAAAGGCTCTGAAACCCTGAGTGGGGAACCAGTGCAGACGGGTATACGACTGTGGAAGCAGCTCCCTGAGACTTATAAAGGAGCCTCCAGCAGAGGACCAAGCAAGGGGGTCCACCACGGGGCTTGACCTTGAGAAAAACCAGTACTCAGACCTCAGGACCCAAAAGTGCAGACAGACCCTGAGTGCAAGGATAAAGCTGAGAAGCTGCTGGGTTAACAAAGGCTACCCAGAATCAGGAAGCTCAGATGAGAAAGATTAACAAGAAAAAGAAATCTTTAACACTCGAAACTTTTACACAGAGAAAATCCAGACAACTGAGCAAATAGAGGGGGAGAACAAACAAGCATCCGGACCCTCCCAAAATAATAATGAAAACTGGTCACAAGCTCTTCAAAAGTTCAAAACTGAGATGACGAGAAAGATGG
>NW_025344958.1:0-1203 GCF_016433145.1 Gracilinanus agilis
AGTAAATTAGGTGAGCACAGAATAGTATACTTATCAGATCTCTGGGAAAGGAAAGATTTTAAAACCAAGCAAGAGTTAGAAAAAATGAAAAAATGTAAAATAAATACTTTTGACTACATTAAACTAAAAAAAAAATTTACAGACAAATCCAATGCTACCAAAATTAGAAGGGAAGCAACAAGTTGGGGGAAAAATCTTTATAACAAAAACTGTGACAAGGGTCTAATTACTCAAATATACAAGCAGCTAAATCAATCGTACAAAAAAATCAAGACATTCCCCCAATCGATAAAGGGGCAAAGGACAAGAATAGGCAATTTTCAGAAAAAGAAATCAAAACTATCAATAAGCACATGAGAAAATGTTCTAAATCTCCATTAATTAGAAAAATGCAAATCAAAACAACTCTGAGGTACCACCTCACACCTAGTAGATTGGCTAAAATGATATCAGGGAAGGGTAATGAATGTTGGAGGGGATGTGGCAAAATTGGTTCATTAATGCATTGCTGGTGGAGTTGTGAATTGATCCAACCATTCTGGATGGCAATTTGGAACTATGCCCAAAGGGCTTTAAAAGACTATATGCCTTTTGATCCAGCCATAGCACTGCTTGGTTTATACCCTAAAGAGATAATAAGGAAAAAGACTTGTACAAAAGTATTTATAGCCACGCTCTTTGTTGTGGCAAAAAAATTGGAAAATGAGGGAATGCCCTTCAATTGGGGAATGGCTGAACAAATTGTGGTATCTGTTGGTGATGGAATACTATTGTGCTCAAAGGAATAATGAACTGGAGGTCAACTGGAATGACCTCTGGAAATTGAAGCAGAGTGAAAGGAGAAGATCCAAGAGAACATTGTACACAGAGACTGATACACTGTGATACAATCAAACATAACAGACTTCTCTACTAGCAACAATGCAAGAATCCAGAGCAAGGCTGAGGGACTTATGAGAAAGAAAACTAACCACATTTGGAGGAAGAACTGTGGGAGGAGAAACACAGAAGAAAAACAACTGCTTAAATACATGAGCTGATGAGAATATTATTGGGGATGTAGACACTAAATGATAACTCTAGTCCAACTATCTATGGACTATATCTAGTCCAACTAACTATGGAATTAGATCTTAATCAATGATACATATAAAACCCAGTGGAATTGTTCATCACCTAAGGGTGGTTATGAGAGTTTGGGGG
>NW_025344959.1:0-1149 GCF_016433145.1 Gracilinanus agilis
CTTTATATCTATTCCTTGACCTCATCTTATTCTCTCTTCTGAATATTATTCCAATAAGCCTCCCCTCACTCCCTCTAATTTTTAATTTCCATTCTTTCTTCTCAGGCAGTTTTTAGTTCTTTGCAATGTGGCTGCATATCTCATCACTCAACAAAAATTTCTTTCTAGTAAATTATATATAATCTTTTAAGTGCCAAGTCCAGTGGCTTTTTTCTCAGTCCTCAGCTTCTTTGCTCTCTGCAGAATTTAACACAAATTTCTCCTTTCTCTGTATTTTCTCGTAGTTTTCTTCCTACCTGTCAGATTGCTCATTTTCAGTTTTCATTGTAGCCTCATATTTCATATCTTGCCCCCTAACTGTGGGAATATTAAACTATGCTGTCCTGAACCTCTTCTGTTCTCCATTTGTATTTTCTCATTTGGTAGCCTCATTGACTCCCAGTGGTTTAAATATTCTATTTTTGCAGTTGACTTAGATCTATATATCTCTTTCTCTGTCTTTATCTCCATCCCTATATCTCTATATCTATTGTTATATTGAATCTCTGGGAGCCAGGAGTTCACACTGTGATTGACAGGTGGATCAGCTGGATGTCGGAATGTTCCCAGAGGGGCGTGCGGACACAGGAGAGGGCAGTTGGCCCAGGGGGTATAAAACCACCCTGGCAGCCCTGGCAGGGGTTCCTTTCTTTCCTGAGACCTGAGATCAGTGGATCTTGGTTTGTTGTGGGTTTGAGACTTGCAGACTCAGCCTGCAAGCTCCTCCTGTTTGTTCCTGTACCAACAACAACCTGTACCCAGACCATCATCTCTGATTCTACTGCCCCTAGAAATTAGGAATTCACTCATCTTAGTTATCTAGGTTTCCCAGGGCCTGGGAGGGATCCGGGAAGTGGGCAGGAGAAGAAGAAGAGGGTGGAAAGGGGTGGATATCTCAAACTGGTTAGGCATATCATCTAGTGAAGAAGAAGCTGAAAAATTATACAGCAGTTTGCCTGCTCTGTTGTGGCTCTGGCCAGGCTGTACCAGAGAGAAGCTAATCATCTTAATTCCTTTACTTGCCTACAGTTTAGAGATTCATCATTATCATTTTAAATTAGGGTCTCCCAATACCTCTATCCCATCCCATTATCCTCCTTTGTTAAATAC
>NW_025344960.1:0-1500 GCF_016433145.1 Gracilinanus agilis
CATTCATATAGGAATGTAAATAGTTTAATCTTATTAAGTCTCATGATCTATTACTCATTTGCTTTGTTATATTTCTTTTTTGTATTTAAATGTCATTTTTTATTCAGCTCTAATTTTTTCTTAAGGAATGTCTGGAAGTCCTTCATTTTATTAAATGTCATTTTCTTACTTTTAGGTCACATAGGTAATAAGATTGTGGGCTAGACATTTTCTCTGATTTCACAGTCTCTCAAAACTCCCCCAAACAGAAAAAATGTGCCAAAGATAAAGCTCCATGATCTAGGACATGAGGAATTCAAAAAGAAGATTAAAAACAACAACAACAGTAACACCAAATGTCAGGAACTGATGCTTACTGATCTTGAGCTCACTCAGCAACTCTTCCCACTTCTGCTACCTGGAACAAGGCTATGCTAGTAGGACAGCATGAAAGTCTTCATCAAAAAACAATCCATATACCCCTATCTCACCTCCATCCTTCTGATTTCAGAGACCCCAGCTCAAGGCCATGTAATTTTTCTTGGGTATTAACAGTAATTTTAGCAAAATCCTTTCCAGAACAAAAACCTGACAAGAGTTTTAACCCATGCCCACTAATGTCTGCATTTATATTTGTACTAATGTTGCAAAGCTTTGTACTATGAGACACTGAACTGAAGAAATCAAGCTATGAACTGCTGTTTGGGCCAAAGTACCAAGGAAAGAGAGACTGAGATAGGTCCCCAGGAAAGGACATCGTACATGTAGGAATTTGTATATCATTCCACTAAACTTGAGGAAAGGGCACAGTATCCAGATGGGGTCAGTTCTGAGTATTCAAAAGGCACCTGGGGGTTCCGGGTTAAGATGGCGGCAGAGTAAGAAGCAGCTCTTAACCTCTCCTGACCAAAACACACAAAACTCCTCAAGGTGACATAAAAACAAGTCTAGACGAACGGAGGAACCCCACAACAGGGCACAGCATGGAAGGTACGTGGAATCGAGGCATTTCCATGCTATAAAGGGGTGAAACAGCTCTCACTAAATCGCGGGCTGAGCAACCACCCCACCCCCACCCCCTCCACACACAACACCTATAGCACTGAAGCCAGCTAAAAAGAAATAGAGCAAGTTTGGGGCACCCATCAAGTCATTGGCAGCTCCGGGGCCTGTTCCTGAGAGCAGCAAGATTTAGGACCCCAAAAAGCTAACGAACGCACACAAAATTTGAGCGCGGGAGCAGGGCACCAAGAGCGGACGCAGGGCGCAGAGAGCGGGCTGAGAGCGCAGGCACGGGTGGAGGCATGGGTGGAGGCAGATACAGCCATGAGCTAAAGCTCTGAAACCCTGAGTGGGGAACCAGTGCAGATGGGTATACAACTGTGGAAGCAGTGCTCTGAGACTTGTAAAGAAACCTCCGGGAGATGATCAAGCAAGGGGGTCCACCAGGGGGCTTGACCGCGGACAGACCCTGAGCGCGAGGATAAACCTGAGAAGCTGCTGGGCTAATGATGGCTACCC
>NW_025344961.1:0-1078 GCF_016433145.1 Gracilinanus agilis
TTAAAAACTCTCAGTAGTGTTTGCATTTCCCCAGGCAACCCAAAGATACCAAGATAGCATCTATCTCTTTCCTAGGATCATTGGATATGGTAGGGAGGGAAAGGAAAGGAAAAGGATAAGATAGCCAAGCTCCAGAACACCTGTAGTTTCAGGGATGGCAACTGAATAATCTCCATAAGAAGACATGGCCTTCATACTCCATTCTTCATACTTCAATTTCCATAAGAAGAGAGCCTTCATACATATGGGCCAAGGTACCTGGTATGGCTGTGCCTTGTAATATTTCCCTCTAAGCCTTCCTGCTCTCAAGTCCAACTCTATTTCTGCCTTCTTCTGTGCACCCTGGTCTATTCTATGTACACCTATGTCAAGAACCAACGGAATGTAGCTGTAATGATGTGAAAACAATCAAAAGTATTGATGATAGGTTCCGGGTTAAGATGGCAGCAGAGTAAGAAGCAGCTCTTAACCTCTCCTGACCAAAACACACAAAACTCCTCAAGGGGACATAAAAACAAGTCCAGAAGAACGGAGGAACCCCACAACAGTGCACAGCGTGGAAGGTATGTGGAATCGAGGCATTTCCATGCTATAAAGGGGTGAAACAACTCTCACTAAATCGTGGGCTGAGCAACCACCCCACCCCCACCCCTCCACACACAACACCTATAGCGCCGAAGCCAGCTAAAAAGAAATAGAGCAAGTTTGGGGCACCCATCGAGTCATTGGCAGCTCTGGGGCCTGTTCCTGAGAGCAGCAAGATTTAGGACCCCAAAAAAGCTAAAGAAAACACACAAACTCTGAGCGCGGGAGCAGGGCACAGAGAACGGACGCAGGGCGCAGAACGCGGGCTCAGAGCACAGGCACGGGCAGAGGTGTGGGTGGAGGCAGACACAGCCAAGAGCTAAAGCCTGAGTGGGGAACCAGTGTGGACGGGTATACGACTGTGGAAGCAGTGCCCTGAGACTTGTAAAGGAACTTCCCGCAGAGGATCAAGCAAGGGGGTCCACCAAGGGGCTTGACCTTGGAAAAAACCAGAACTCAGACCTCAGGAGCCAATAGACCTCGGACAGACACT
>NW_025344962.1:0-14874 GCF_016433145.1 Gracilinanus agilis
GGAAGGGAGGGAGGGAGAGAGAGGAGGGAGAGAGGGAGGATGGAAGAAGAGAAGGAGGGAGGAAGTGAGGGAGGGAGAAAGGAAAGGAGGTAGAAAAGAAAAAAGAATTTGCTTACTATGTGGCAAACATTGTGCTAAGTGCTAAGAATATATATACATTTATGGAAGAGAGTGCCTAGCTTTAATGAGCTTCTTCAGTTGTGCAAAGAGAACACATAAACTGGAGGTGGATAAAAGACAAAGGGACATGGCTTGGAGTTGGTGGCTCCCAACCTATTCAAAATAAGTATAACATGAATAAAACATTTATGGGTCAATCTACCAAACCACACAAAAGCTTATCATAGATCCAATTACAAAGTGATGTGGGAGAGCTGATTAGGAAACCTGGGTCAGAAGGGACACCTTCATGGATGACAAGAGTTTTATTAAATTGAATGCAAGTTGGATTATTGAGTTGGGTGGCAGAGGAGGCAGGAGCAGGTGAAATACTGCCTACCAGAGGAAATGGAGTTTGGGATACTTATACTCTCCTGACAACAGGACCTACGTGACTAGAGATGGGATGATGGTGGGGTGAAGGAGTGATGTTTTGGGGACTCGGGGACCTGAGATGGGTCATGTGCTTATATTCTAGGTCTCAAAGTCAAAAGAGGGAGAACTTGTCCAGTTTAGGGGATGGTTAGGTATCTGAACTCAAAACAGATGCTTAGCAGAAGTAAGTTGGGAGGTGCCTATCTGTATTCATCAAGAATGAGGGGAGAGGTCAGAGAGGATATCCCTCTCAGCTCAAAGTCACCTTCCCTTAACACTGTAGGAATGCAAGGGTAAAGGAATTCTTTATGTACTCTCTGACCTAGAACACCTTTGGAGTTTTGGGATATCTAGGGGAAGCTTATACCCCCATATCAAAAGTATTACGAGGAAAGAAAAAGCAACCAAAATAATTAAAGAAATATTCAATGCTCATGGCTGGGCCAATATAAACAAATGACAATACCTCTCAATTTATAGCTTTCATACTATACAAATCAAACTATTAAAAGGATAATTTACATATCTAAATATTTGTCATTACAAAATTCATTTGAAGAAACAAAAGATCTAGAATATCAAGGGCAATGATAAAGAGAAGGTAGGAATGAAGTAGAAATGGGAATTCTTGCCCTCAAAATACATTATAAAGGAGCAGTCTTCAAAGCAATTTGGCATTGTTTAAAAAATAATGTTCAAGGGGTACCTAGGTGGCTCAGTTTATAAAGCACTGGACCTGGAATCAAGGGGACTCATCTTCATGAGTTCAAATCTGGTCTCAAACACATATTAGCTATGTGACCCTAGGCAAGTCTCTTAACCCTGTTTGCCTCAGTTCCATATTGATACAATAAGCAGGAGAAGAAAACAGAAAATCATGCCATTATCTTTGCCACAAAAACCCAAATAGAGTCACAAAGAACTGGACATGATTGAACATCAAGAAATCCAAATATTAGGGCTAAGTAGAAAAGACTGGAAAAGGAAGAACCAGAAAAAAGGGAATTCAATAACCCTGGGTTCAGACTTCTAGGCTAAGATGGCAGCAGAGTAGAAGGAAGGCCAGACTCTCCTCACAACCTACTGATACAAAGCCTCACAAAAGGACAACAATCAAAATCAGACGAGTGAAGGGGCTCTGCCAAAGGACTCTTGAAGGTAGGGAGTTTGGGGGGCATTTCCATGCTATAAGGTGGTAAAACTAGTCCTATCAAAGTGTGAGCTAATCACCCCGCCACCACATCACCTACTACATCAGAGTTAGAGTGAGGGCTAGGGCAATCTCTAAATTCTCAGGAGTTGGCTGAGAGCATAACAGTCTTAACCCTGAGGACAGCACAGAGCCTTGGCAGTGAGACTTGAGACCTGAGGCTGAGGAGCATGGAGCACAGAGCTCACAGGGTGGAGCTTGCAGCTTGGAGCATGGACATGGAGACAGGGCAGACCCAAGCTGGCCACTGCAGACACTAAGGAGACTGGAAAGTAGCCTCAGGGCAAGACTCTACAAGTCCACTGCACCAAGAACTGCCTGCCCACTTCACTCAGACTTCTGGATGAGAACCCGAGGTAATACAGAGAACAAAACAAGCACAGCAATGGATACCAAGGCGAAGGAACCTCAATCCACAAGTACCAAAAGAAATAAACAACAGAGAAAAACTCTTACCCTGGATAATTTCCATGGAGAAAAGGAGCAGAGTTCAGAGGTGACAGCAGAGAGGGACAAACAAGCAAACACATCCAAACTTTCCCCCCAAAATGGAAATTGGTCACAAGCTCTCAAGGAACCGAAAATGGAGTTTGAGAACCAAGTAAGAAAGGTAAAAGAAAAATAGGCAGAAAAGTGGGAAATAGAAATGCAAGTAATTCAAAAAGAAAATAACAGTTTAAAAATCTCACACTTGTAAAAAAAGCCCAGAAATCACATGAAGTAATAAGCAAATTGGAGACCAGAATTGACCTGCTAGAAGCCATGAAAAGCAGGATAGACTAAACCAAAAAGGAAAGTCAGAAGATCATAGCTGAAAACCAGTCTTTAAAGACTAGAATTGGGCAAGTAGAAGCTAATGATCTCACAAGACAGCAAGAATTAAAAAAGCAAAATCAGAAGAATGAAAAAATAGAAGGAAACATGAAATATCTCATTGAAAAAAAATTGACCTTGAAAACAGGTCCAGGAGAGACAATTTGAGAATCATTGATCTACCTGAAAACCTAGGGAAAAAAACAGGTCTTGACATTGTATTAAAAAAAATTATCCAAGAAAACTGTCCCGATATTCTTGAACAAGAGGGCAAAATAGACGTTGAAAGAGTCCATAGATCACCCTCTACATTAAATCCTCAAAAGGCATATCAAGGAGCCCCAGTAGGATTACAGAGGATCTGAGAGCCTCCACACTAAAGGATGGCAAGGCTTGGAATAAGATATTCAGAAAGGCAACAGAATTGGGTCTACAACCAAGGATCACCCACCCGTCAAAGCTGACTATATACTTCCAGGGGAACACGTGAGCATTTAACAAAATAGATTTCCAAATATTCCTAAAGAAAAGACCAGAACTAAACAGAAAATTTGATGTCCAAATACAAAATTGAAGAGAAACATGAAAAGGTAAATAAGAAGGGGGAAATTTTTAAGGACTTCAGTAAGGTCAAATTGTTTATACTCCTACATGGAAAAATATTTATAACTCTGAAAAATTGTTTTCATTATCATAGTAGATAGAAGAATTATTCACAGGTAGAGGCTGGGGTACTAAGTGGTTTAAGATGATATGTAAAAAAAGGAGGGGAATAGAAGATGGCACCAAGAGAAACTTGAAGGAAAAAAAAATAAGATAAATTATACCACATAAAGAGGCACATGGGAGGGGGAGGGGAAGAATACTATTATAAGGAGAGGAAGAGAGTGCTAATAGGTAATACTTAAACCTTACTCTCAGTATAATCAGTTCTGAGAGGGAAGAGCATCTAGATCCATTGGAGTATAGAATTCTATCTTACCCTACAGGGAAATACCAAGTGGGGGAGTGGGATGGGGATGTACCAAAAGGCAAGGAAAGAGAGTGGGGAGGGAATTTAATAGATCTTAAAGAAAAATTAGAAGGGAACAAGAAGGGAGGGGGTGGTAAGGGAAGTAAAATAAGGGTGGGGAAAAGGGGGACTGATTAAAAGCAAAACACTGGTGAAGAAGGAAATAGTGAAAGAAGAAAGGGCAAGACTAAAAGAGGAAATCAAAATGATAGGTAATGCACAGGTGATAACCATAACTCTGAACGTGAATGGGATGAACTCACCCATAAAACAGATGCAAATAGAAGAGTGGATCAGAAACCAAAATCCTATCATATGTTGTCTACAAGAAACACACATGAGGCAGCTAGACACACACAGAGTAAAGGGAAGAGGCTGGAGCAAAATTTATTGGGCATCAACTGAGAAAAAGAAGGCAGGAGATGCAATCATGATATCTGAGAAAGCCAAAGTAAAAATAGGTTTGATTAAAAGAGATAGGGAAGATAATTACATCCTGATAAAAGGCAGTATAGACAATGAGTAAATATCAGTACTCAACATGTATGCACCAACTGGTATAGCATCCAGATGTTCAAAGGAGAAACTATTGGAGCTTAAGGAGGAAACAGATAGTAAAACTATATTAGTGAGAGACCTGAGCCTTCCTCTATCAGATCTACATAAATCAAACCAAAAAATAAATAAGAAAGAGGTAAGAGATGTAAATGAAATTTTAGGAAAATTAGAATTAATAAATATATGGAGAAAAATAAATAGAGACAAAAAGGAATATACCTTCTTTCCAGCAGCCCATGGTACAATTCACAAAGATTTACCATGTACTAGGGCATAAAAACATGGCAAACAAATGCAAAAAAGCAGAAATAATAAATGCAACCTTTTCAGGTCATAATTCAATAAAAATAATAATTATTAAGGGCACATGGAGAGGCAAATCAAAAAGTAATTGGAAATTAAATAATATGATTTTCCAAAATTGGTTAGTTAAAGAACAAATCATAGAAACGATTAATAATTTCACTAACAAGAATGACAATGAGAAGACATCATATCAAACTCCATGGGATGCAGCCAAATCAGTACTCAGGGGAAAATTCACATCATATTCATAAATCAGAGAGGGAAGAGGTCAATGAACTGGGCATGCAAATGGAAAAAAAAAACTAGAAAGAGAACAAATTAAAAATGCCCAGATAAAAACTAAATTGGAAATCCTAAAAATTAAAGGAAAAATTAATGAAATTGAAAGTAAAAGAATTATTTAATTAATAAATAAGACTAGGAGCTGGTACTTTGGAAAAACAAATAAAAGAAATCAAATACTGGTTAATCTAATAAAAAAAAGGAAAGAAGAAAATCAAATGAACAGTATCAAAGATGAAAAGGGAGAGATTACCTCTAATGAAGAAGAAATTAAGGCAATTAAAAAAAACCCTTACCTTCTGTCTTGGAGTCAATACTGTGTATTGGCTCCAAGGCAGAGGAGTGGTAAGGGCTAGGCAATGGCTGTTAAGTGACTTGCCCAGGGTCGCACATCTGGGAAGTGTCTGAGGCCACATTTGAACCTAGGACCTCCTGTCTCTAGGCCTGGCTCTCAATCCACTGAGCTACCCAGCTGCCCCCTAAGGTAATTATTAAGAACTATTTTGCCCAATTATATGGCAATCTAGGTCATATAGATGAATATTTATAAAAATGTAACTTGCCTAGATTAACAGAAGAGGAAATAGAATACTTAAATAATCCCATATCAGAAATAGAAATCAAGCAAACCATCAAAGAACTCCCAAAGAAAAAAATCCCCAGGGCCATATGGATTCACAAGTGAATTCTATCAAACATTTAAAGAACAACTAATCCAAATACTATGTAAACTATTTGATCAAATAAGCAAAGAAGGAGTTTTACCAAGTTCCTTCTATGACACAAATATGGTACTGATTACAAAGCCGAAAACAGAGAAAGAAAACTACAGACAAATATCCTTAATGAGCATAGATGCAAAAATCTTAAATAGAATACTAGCAAAAAGACTCCAGCAAGTGATCACAAATATTATCCACTATGATCAGGTGGGATTTATACCAGAAATGCAAGGATGGTTTAATATTAGGAAAACCATCCACATAATTGATCAAAGCAACAACCAAACCAACAGAAATCATATGATTATCTCAATAGATGTGGAAAAAGCCTTTGACAAAATAAAATACTCATTCCTATTGAAAACACTAGAAAGTATAGGAATAGAAGGGCCTTTCCTAAAAATAATAAATAGAATATATTTAAAACCATTAGCAAGCATCATCTTCAATGGGGATAAATTAGAAGCCTTCCCAATAAGACCAGGAGTGAAACAAGGATGCCCCCTATCACCTTTATTATATAACATTGTACTAGAAACACTTGCAGTAGCAATTATAGAAGAAAAAGAAATTGAAGGTATTAAAACAAGCAGTGAGGAGATCAAGCTATCATTCTTTGCAGATGATATGATAGTCTACTTAAAAAGTCCTAGAGAATCAACTAAAAAATTAGTGGAAATAATCAAAAACTTTAGCAAAGTTGCAAGATTCAAAATAAACGCACATAAATCATCAGCATTTCTATATATTTCCAACACATCTCAGCCACAAGAGTTAGAGAGAGAAACACCATTTAAAATCACCCTAAACAATATAAAATACTTAGGAATCTATCTGCCAAGACAAACACAGGAATTATATGAACACAATTATGAAACCCTTTCCACACAATTAAATCTAGATCTAAACAATTGGAAAAACATTGATTCCTCATGGGTAGGATGAGCTAACATAATAAAAATGACCATCCTACCGAAATTAATTTTCTTTAGTGCTATACCTATCAAGCTACCAAAAACTTTTTTACTGAATTAGAAAAAATTATAACAAAGTTCATTTGGAAGAACAAAAGATCAAGAATAACAAGGGAAATAATGGAAAAATGTGAAGGATAGGAGCCTAGCAGTACCAGATCTTAAACTGTACTATAAAGCAGTGGTCATCAAAACAATATGGTACTAGCTAAGAGACAGAAGGGAGAATCAGTGGAATAGACTTGAGATAAATGACCTCAGCAAGATAGTGTTTGATAAACCCAAAGATTCCAGCTTTTTGGACAAGAACTCAATATTTGACAAAAACTTCTGGGAAAACTGGAAAACAGTATGGGAGAGATTAGTTTTAGATCAACACCTCACACCCTACACCAAGATAAATTCAGAATGGGTGGATCACTTAAATATAAAAAAGGAAACTATAAGTAATTTAGGTAAACATAGAATCATTTACCTGTCAGATCTATGGGAAAAGAAAGATTTTAAGACCAAGCAAGAGATAGAGAATATTACAAAATATAAAATGAATAATTTTGATTACATTAAATTAAAAAGATTTTGTACCAACAAAACCAATACAACCAAAATTAGCAGGGAAGCAACAGATTGGGAAAAAATCTTTATAACAAAAACCTCTAACAAAGGTCTAATTACTCAAATTTATAAGGAACTAAATCAACTGTACAAAAAATCAAGCCATTCTCTAATTGATAAATGGGCAAGGGACATGAATAGGCAATTTTCAGATAAAGAAATAAAAACTATCAATAAGCACATGAGAAAGTGTTCTAAATCTCTCATAATTAGAGAAATGCAAATCAAAACAACTCTGAGGTACCACCTCATACCTAGCAGATTGGCTAATATGACAGCAAAGGAAAGTAATAAATGTTGGAGAGGATGTGGCAAAATCGGGACATTAATGCACTGCTAGTGGAGTTGTGAATTGATCCAACCATTCTGGAAGGCAATTTGGAACTTTGTCCAAAGGGTTTTAAATGACTGCCTGCCCTTTGATCCAATCATATCACTGCTGTGTTTGTACCCCAAAGGGATAATAAGGAAAAATACTTGTATAAAAATATTTATAGCTGCACTCTTTGTGGTGGCAAAAAAAATTGGAAAATGAGGGGATGCCCTTTGATTGGGGAATGGCTGAACAAACTGTGGTATCTGTTGGTGATGGAATACAATTGTGCTCAAAGGAATAATGAACCGGAGGAATTCCATGTGAACTGGAAAGACCTCCAGGAATTGATGCAGAGTGAAAGGAGCAGAGCCAGAAGAACATTGTACACAGAGATTGATACACTATGGCACAATCGAATATAATGGACTTCTCTACTAGCAGCAGTGCAAGGATGCAGGACAATTCTGAAGGACTTATGAGAAAGAACGCTATCCACATCCAGAGAAAGAACCGTGGGAGTAGAAACACAAAAGAAAAACATTTGCTTGGTCACGTGGTTTGTTGGGGATATGATTGGGGATGTAGACTCTAAACAATCACCCTATTGCAAACATTAATAATATGGAAATAGTCTTGATCAATGATACATGTAAAACCCAGTGGAATTGCTCATAGGCTCTGGGAGGGGGGAGATAGAAGAGGAGGGAAAGAACACGAATCATGTAACTATGGAAAAACATCCTTAATTAATTAATTAAAGTTTAAGAAAACAATCCTGGGTTCAGTAAACTGAAAGTAAACATTAATCACTTGGGAACAAATGCCCTATTTGATTTTTCAAAACTGCTAGGAAAACTGGAAAGCAATCTGTCAGAAATTAGATTCTGAGAAACATTTCACGCCTTATTCCACAATAAATCCAAAACAGATATGATATTTCACTATTGTCAACCTAGTTTTGGGAAGTGTCCAATTAAGTGTCCTAATAACTTATTTACCTTAAGTTCAATCTCCAGTTCACAGAAACTTTTAAAAAACAATTTCTGCCAGCTTTACTCCACTAATCAGAATGACCTTGTTTCCTCAGCTATTAAACAATAAATCTAGCATTCTAAGGGATAGTCTTTATTTCTCCTATTAAATTCATTTCTTTTCATTTAAAGTTTAAGAAATATCAACTCCAAACTCAGTACGTTGTACCTCAATTTTATAAAAATCATTTGCAGGACAATTTAGGGATTCAAAGCTTCACCCAGAAGTTCTTTTTAACACTTTATCTTTCTCTCACTCTCTTTCTCTCTTCCCCCAAACACTCTCAGCACTCAGGAATACAAGGAGGAGAGACACAAGAAATTCTAAAAATGGATCACAAAACAAAGAGACTTTTTTTTTCTAAAATCTTAGCTTGGGTGCACAAATAGACCAAAATACGGTTTCACAAAGACAGTCATGGAATAGTTAACACTCTCTCAAGTTCTACTTGCCTAATCTCTTAGAAAAAGTTTCACTGGCTGTTTCTACATACAGACTGATATAAACTTACACAGAGATGCAGACAGCTATAGAGAACAAATTAGAAACTGTAGTCTTTAAATTTTTGGAGCCAATTTTAAGAAACATTCTATCCAGGTATTTCATTTACAGCTGGCTTTGTCTAAACAATTTCATCCCTATTCTAAGGCCCTCCTTTTTGTGACCCATCATGGAGGTTATTTTTATTACCCATCATTAAAAATAAAAGATCTTTACACAGAAATAGCAAAGAATTTTCTTACCTACTGATAAACCAAGAGCTCTCCCAAGAAGAGATGGATAAAAAAATCTCTCTTCAATCCTAACGGTAAGAATTCAATATCTTTTTTTTAACCCCTCACCTTCCGTGTTGGAGTCAATACTGTGTATTGGCCCCAAGGCAGAAGAACGGTAAGGGCTAGGCAATGGGGGTCAAGTGACTTGCCCAGGGTCACCCAGCTGGGAAGTGTCTGAGGCCAGATTTGAACCCAGGACCTCCTGTCTCTAGGCCTGGCTCTCCATCCACTGAGCCACCCAGCTGCCCCTAAGAATTTAATCTCTTAATGGAACAGCAACTCTACCAGAAATTGTGAGCTTCAGGAATCCAAATCAGAGAAGGGACAGATCACTCAATGCTATCTGCAGAAGCCTAGACTGAGTTGAGGCAAAGGCCTCTGTAGGTGCAATACCTAACTGGAATAAGAGAGGCATTCTCTTTCAGCTCCCACTTGTCAACCCACTACCTTCCCAGGTCTCTGTAGCCCTATACTAGAGTTGAACTGAGTGAGAGAGAGACAGAGAGACAGAGAGACAGAGACAGAGAGAGAGGCAGAGAGAGCAAGAACCAATCAGACATACAAGCTCTACAGCAAAGATATTTATTTCCATTGAGAGAAATCACACACACACACACACACACACACACACACACACACACACACACACGTTGGATAGACCCAAGCTCAAAGAAAAAAGGAGATTACAGCTTTTATTGTGTTTCAGGGACGAGGGGAAGGGGCCTCTAGGATTGGGCAATGTGTGAAAACTTCTGCCCAGCACAAGAGGTGTACTGTCAGCCATTCAGAATGTCAAACCAAGATGCATGTTGATAACACAGAGAGGAAAATGGGGCCCTGTTCAGGCAACTCTGACCTTTTCTATTTCCAGGGCACATATCACTGCTTTATCAGACTAATCTCTGTTCTAGTGTAGTTATAAACCATACAAAAACCATTTGAAATTTGGTAATCCTTGGCAACTGTAAGCTTCGCCATTAGATTGTAAGCTCCTCCATGACATCTTAAGTTTCCCTATTAGTCTGTAAGCTTCCCCACAAGGCTTCACGTTCCCCCATTAGACTCAGATCCCTTCTTGGACTGTATGCTCCCCATTAGACTGTAAGCTTCCCCCTTCAACCATATGCATCGCCTTTAGACTGTAAGCTTCTCCTTTAGACTCTAAGCTCCCTATGTTTTGCGTGATAATGCATGTATAACCCAGTGGAATCGCTTGTCAACTTCAGGAGTGGGGAGGGAAGACAGAAGGGAGACAACATGAATCATATAACTGTGGAAAACTTATGTGTAAATTTGTTGCTGGAATAGACTCTAAACTCCCCCATTAAACTGTATGCTCCTCCATTAGACTGAAAGTTCCCCCATTAGGTTCTAAGATCCTCCATGAGGTCTTTTCTTACATTTTTTCTTTAAAACTCCAACCTCTCTTAGAATCAATACCATGTATTTGTCTCAAGGCAGAAGAGCAGTAACAGCTAAGCAATGGGGGTTAAATGAGTTGCCCAAGGTCACACAGTTAGGAAGTATCTGATTTGAACCTAGGACCTCCTGTCTCTAAGCCTGGCTCTCCATCCATTAAGCCACCTAGCTGCCCCCTCCATTAAGTCTTAAACTTCCCCATTAGAGCTGTCAACCTGAAGAAAAAAAACAGAGCTAACAAAGTGGTTAATAATGACCAGTCTTTAATCGAGGCAAAAAGATTACAATTTAAGATGCCACTCGAAGCTGTAGCACAGAGATTTCCACTGAAATACAGAGGAAGAGGTGGTTAAAGAATCTTTCGGAAGGAGGTGGGGCCACAGACAGGTTAAATTGAGTTCACAGAAGCTTGGGCAAGGTAATAACCAAAAACTAGGATGGCTAAAGTGGACTTCCTATTCTCTAGATCTGATGGTCCTCTTTACATTCAATCATCAGGCAAAGGAGATGAATTCATAATCAATTCAATCATTATTTGTCTTCTGAATCCTTTAAGATTCTGGCAAAGAGTCGGGGAACTATAATGGAAACAGAGAGTAAATGTAAGTTTTCCCAATTCTTGTCCTTTTGCCTTTCACACTACCCCTCAATTTGACCCACATGCTCATCACACACTTCCCTCTATCTCCCTTTCATTCACCATTGCATTTGTAGTCCCACAAAAATCACTGATTCACCTATCATCAGGGTATCAGCAGCATTTATCCATTGCTAGTAGAACTACTTGTTTCTCAATTGAATTATTAAATTAAAATAGTATATGTCTTGAAGGCTTCAGTCTTGTCTTCCTTTTCTTTTCTAGAGGTGATCTATGCATTTTTTGATTGATATTTCATTTTCTAACACTGGAAGGTCTGGAAAGTTCTCTCATCTAATTTCCCTGTATTGTACTGCTGAGATTTCTTGTCCTGTTTTGTTTTTTGGGGGGAGACCTCTTATCCTTATGTTGTCTCTATTCATCCTGTTGTCAACATGAATTCTGGAAGTCCCACGTTTGCCCATTTGCCTTGAGAACTTGCCTTTAGGGGAAGTCCCAAACTGAGTTAGACTGAATAAGGGTTCTCCCAGCACCCATTAAGTGTTCTAAATAGGAATAATAGAAATGCTCAAATGCTCAATTACCCCTTTTAGTCTTAGAAGTTTCCCCCATTGTATCAGAGGTCCAATCCTAAGAAGACCAGCACCAGTGCAGGAACCATTTTTTGGTATCCATTGTAGTAGCCCACTCCCAGATACCCAAGCCTCAGGCCACAGCCTCTTTTCCAAGCCTGCTGTGCTTACTTCCCCAAAAGGCATATAAGAACCCTGTGTTCTATTCTTCTTTGGAGAATCATCTCACGTGGTGATCCTCTCCGAGATACTGTTCCCAGAGTCCCAGAGCCCTTGGCTCTGTGTGTTTTTAGGCGCTTGACTCTGTGTAGTGTTATATTAAAAGGAGGTCACCACTGTCTTTTGATGTATATGAAGTTGGAGTACAGAGAGATGATAGGATGGCACCTCTCTCTCCTTTATAACAGTTGCCCAGGCAGGATCCTTCAGGTCAAAGTGGTTTATCCCTTCAGGACCCACCTGAGGTTAATTGATATTAATTACTGGGCTCTTCAGCTGAGGAAATGTTGGTAATCTGACTGCGGGACTCCCTTCCCAAAGAAGCTTTGGAAACCAACTCAGAAAGGTACTTTAAACTTGAAATATATTTGGTAAGAAGGATAATGGTGTGGGATAGAGGTAAAGGGAAGACCCTACTTTAAATTGACATTAATGAATCTCTAACTGCAGGCAAATGAAGGAATCGAGATGATAGCTTCTCTCTGGTTCAGCCTGGCCAGGGCTCAACCAGAGTAGGCAAACTGCTGTGAAATCTTCAGCTTCTTCTTCAGTAGATCTTAAGCCTAATCAGTTGAGATATCCACCCTTTCCACCCTCTTCTTCTTCTCCTGCCCACTTCCCAGATCCCTCCCGGGCCCTGGGAAGCCTAGATAACTAAGATGATGAACTTCCTAATATCTAGGGGTAGTAGAAACAGATGGTGGTCAAATACAAGTTGATAACAGTACAGGAAACACAGGAGGAGCTTGCAGGGTTCAGTTTGCAAGTCTCTATCTCCAAAGACCAGGATCCACACTGATCTCCAGCCTCGGGGACAGGTAAAAGACCCCAGAACCTCTGTCAGGGTTCTCAACTGCCCTCTCCTGAGTCTTCATGTCTCTCTGTGAACATTCTATCCAACTGATCTATCTGCCAATCATCGAGTGGACTTCAAGCTCCCAGAGATTCAATATAACAGTAGTGACCGAACATTGAGCACTATCTCTTTCCTAGCTAAAGACTGGGTTTTACTGACGACTTTGGTGGTTCTGTGTTTTATTCCAGGTTGACACTGTCTTCAAGATGTGTTTCTTGCAGAGTGAGCATATTTTCTTTTAATGTTTTGTATTTTGTTTCTCTTCTTTTAGATTGTCATTCACTCATATATTTGCATCCTCAGTCTATTCTTTTCTCTTTTGTTTCTTTAGTGAGGTTTGCCATTGCAGACTTCACCTCACACTCTGCAAATTGGGTAAAATTACAAAAATGTCAAGTCAGTGTTGGAGGTGTTGTGAAAGGACGGGAAATTCATTAACATTGTTGATAGAGATGTGAAAGGGCACCACCATTTTATAAAGCAAGTTTGAATCACACAAATAAAGTGACTACAATGTCCACATCCTTTGAATCGGGGACTCCATTACTGGACTTATATCCCAAGGAAGCTATGATAAGAAGAAAGATCCCCTATGCTCCTAACTATTTGTAGCAAGGATTTTTTTGGTGATGGCTAACAACTGGAAATAAATAGATGCCTCTGGATAATGGGGAATGGCTAAACAAATTGTGGTACATATAAATGAAATATCACTTTGTTGTAAGAAGTGATGTGTGTGGTGAATACAGAGGATTATGGGGATGACCTATATGAAGTCATGCAGAGTGATGTAAGCAGAACCAAGAAAACAGTATACACAGTCACTACAACATTGCAAATGGAAAGAAAATATCAAAATTCAAAAGCAAATGTAACAAAATTATAAAGATCAAGCAAGATTCCGATGAAGAGTACCCCAGCCTGGTCAATAATATGAGCTCAGTTTAATGCTTTTTCTCTCTCCTCCCTTCATTCAGCCACTCCCCCTCAAAAACCCATCCTCATGATGTTTCCACACTGCAGTTCCTAAATCATATATCTAATCATGTCATGCCACTGATCAAGAAGCTTCAGTAGCAACTAATGCCTCTAAGAGAAAATACTAACTCTTGTTTGGCTTTTCAAGCCCTTCACAATATTGATCCAGCTTCCCTTTTCAGACTGATTATGCATGCCTCCCTTTCATGAATTCAGTACTCCAGCCAGACTAGCCTGACGATATCCTCTGTCTTTGTACCTTAACAAAGGCTGTCTCATTGCCGGGAATGCTCTCCCTCCTCACTTTTTGGAAACCGTACTGTTGGGGGAGAGCCTTGAGGTGAAACCCTAGGTTTGAGCCAGGTTGCCTTCTGCACGAATTCAAGACTCCGAAACTTAGCTTAAAAATAAAAAGAGAAACTTATTAATTTGGGGGTAATGTTGAATGGCCAGGAGATGGGGTCACAGGATAAGAAAGGGGGTATGAGGTGGATCAGGAATGAGGTGATTCATTGGGTTAGGGGCATAAGGGATGATCTGTGCAATTCAAAGGATGATTGATTAGGTTGGTGCATATCTATGTTAACTGAAGATCATGGGGAAAGTTCAAGGGGGGAAAGGAATTTCCTATGTCCTCTTAGACCTGGAACACTTCTGGAGTTTGGGGTGTCTAGGAAGAAACCTGTACCCCCATATCACTACCTCTCTTTAAGGCTCAGTTCCTGAATTTACTTCTCTCTCAACATTTATCTTTCAATAGAATGTAACTTTTTAAGGGCCGGATTATTCCCTTCTCATCTCTTTAATATCAGTGCCTCACACAGTGCCAAGGCATTTCATAAATTCTTCCTCCTCCCTTTTATTTATTTATGTGATATATTTAATTTCACAAATTATATGTAATAACAACTTTCAATCTACACTTTCCAAAATTATAGGATATAAATTATCACTCTCCTTCCCTTTCCTCCCCCTTTTTGAAGATGGTAAGCAATTTGATCAGAGTCTTACATGAATTATAATGCAAAACATACTTCCATATTGGTTATTCTTGTAACTTAATATGATTATTAATATTAATA
>NW_025344963.1:0-1186 GCF_016433145.1 Gracilinanus agilis
CCTTCAATTTCTTTTTCTTCTTTAATTGTTACTGCTAGTGTTTCTAGTAGAATCTTAAATAATAGAGGTGATAATTGGCATCCTTGTTTCACTCCTGATCTTATTGGAAAGGCTTCTCATTTATTCCCATTGCATATGATGCTTGCTGATGGTTTTAGATATAACCTGTTAAATATTTTTAGGAAAGGTCCTTCTATTCCTATACTTTCCAGGGTTTTCCATAGGAATGGGTGCTTTCTTTTGTCGAAGGCTTTTTCAGCATCTATTGAGATGATCATGTGATTTTTGTTGTTAGATTGTTGATATGGTCAGTTATGTGGATGGTTTTCTTAATGTTGAACCATCCTTGTATTCCTGGTATAAATCCCACCTAATCATGGTGGATGATCCTTTTGATCACTTGCTGGAGTCTCTTTGCTAATATTCTATTTAAGATTTTTGCATCTATGTTCATTAGGGAGATTGGTCTATAGTTTTCTTTCTCTGTTTTTGATCTACCTTGCTTTGGAATCATCATAAAAGGAATTTGGTAGGGCTCCTACTTTGCTTATTATATCGAATAATTTGTATAATATTGGAATTAGTTGCTCTTTGAATGTCTGATAGAATTCACTTGTGAATCCATCAGGCCCTGGTGATTTTTTCTTAGGGAGTTCTTTGATGGGTTGTTCAATTTCTTTTTCTCATATGGGGTTATTTAGGTATTCTATTTCTCCTGCTGTTAATCAAGGCAATTTGTATTTTTGTAAATATTCATCCATATCTCCTAGACTGCTATATTCATTGCCATATAAATGGGCAAAATAGTTTTTAGTGATTGCCTTAATTTCCCCTTCATTAGAGGTGAGGTCTCCCTTTTCATCTTTGATATTGTCAATTTGGTTTTCTTCTTTCCTTTTTTAATTAGATGGACCAATACTTTGTCTATTTTATCTGTTTTTTTTCAAAATACCAGATTCTAGTCTTATTGATTAATTCAATAGTTCTTTTACTTTCAACTTTATTAATTTCTCCCATGATTTTTAGTATTTCTAATTTAGTTTTCATCTGGGGATTTTTAATTTGCTCGCTTTCTAGTTTTTTAAGTTGCATGCCCAATTCACTAATCTCTCCCTCCCTAATTTGTTAATATATGCACTCAAGGGTATAAATTTCCCCCTGAGTACTGCCTTGGCTGCATCCCACA
>NW_025344964.1:0-1471 GCF_016433145.1 Gracilinanus agilis
TAGATTATGAAATATATACGATGTAGAATCAAAGTAACCATCAAATGTTTGGACGTATAGGATGAAAGAGAGAGAGGAGTCAAAGATAACTTTGAAGTTAATAACTTAGATTTCTGAGTGGACGAAGGCAGGGTCAGGAAATTATCAGGACCTACTTATGAACATTCTACTCACTAAAGATTGTAATAACACAATGAATGCAAAGTTGAGATCATTACTTTTTCCCCGGGCAATTTTGAATTTTTCCTTTTGTAAACATGCCACGTTTTTAAAAATCATGATTTGTTTCGCAGCCTTGGGTCCATTGCTTTCCCATAGACAGCAGTAATCAGAAGACTCCAGCTCACAAATGAGCACTAAAAAAATCCATATTTTCCCTGCTTTTCATGCATTTCTAGAAACATAGTCTGTGAGTGAAGAATATAGGAAACATCTGTTCCTTCTTCCTTCTGTTCCTTCTTTTTTTTTCTGTTCCTTCTGTTCCTCCTTCTTTTTTTCCCTAATTCTCTGTGCTATATGCTCAAATTTAGTGGTTGGCTTTGGGAATGGATGGCATATGGGTCATATGAGGAAAAGGAAATAATAACTAATATCTTGGTAGAGCTTTTCAAGGTGTATAATGGATTTTGCTCAAAACGTGTCCAAGAGGTTTAAATGCAATTTTTTTTTTTCCAGTTGAGGAAACTAAGGTTCAGAAGAGTTCAAATTACTTGCTAAATATTACATAGATGTAAAGGTCTGGGTGGGGTTAGAGTCCTTGTCAATTGATTCGAGGTCCAGTGGTACAATGGACAAGGCAGACTGTCATAGAATAAGGTCAAGGGCTATCATTAGGGAAAACATTTAATTAGAAAACTTTTTAATGATCTGTGCCATCAAACAATAGATGACATTTTGAAATCTTAGGAAAACTTTCTTTCCTGAGCTTGAATTTTCATGTCCCACCTCCATGCCTTTACCAGGAGAGGATTTCTTCTTTATCTTCATTTCTCAGACTTCAGATTTCCTTAAAGATTGCTTGAAACTTTCATAAATCTTCCCATTTTTTGTGCTTCTGCTTCTCCCTTCTTCAAATTATCTCCTATTTCTGTATCTGTTTACATTTTGTCTTTATCCCCATCTCCATTAGAATGCAAGCTTTTTTTTTCAGAATGGGGAATTGAGTGTGCTTTCTCTTTTTATCTGGAATATTGACCTGGTGTCTGATTCAAAGTCTGGGATCAGAACTTTGAATTGAATTGAACTAAAAATAATAAAATGGAGGCCCAAGCCATTTGAATTATTCACAAGAGAAGGAAAGAAAGTAGATATGAACATCAAGTTTATGTGGAATAGATAGATAAATAACAACTGAGATGTAAAAACTGGAACTTTTTTTTTTTAACAGAATCAGAATCCATCTTACAAAATCTTTAAAGTGGTTTGATTTAGGATTGTTTTTTTAAGTGTAGTAGGTATATTTAACTTTAAT
>NW_025344965.1:0-1135 GCF_016433145.1 Gracilinanus agilis
ATAAAATATATATTCTAATATATAAGAACCAAGCAAAGCAAATTCATATAATAGCTTTCTCTGAAAAGCTATACTGCCAGGCCTTTCCTTGTATAACTTTGTACTCACTGGGCTTCATGACTTTAATGCTTTCTCTTTTTACAATTTTTTTGTTGGATTTCCTAGCTCCCTTTAAGTTTCAGCTTAATGCCACCTGCTTTATGAAAAAAATTTCCCGATCTTCCCTACTCCCTCAAATTAATTTGTATTTATTTTATATATTTATATTTTGTATTTATCCATATATGTGTTTTCCCCCCCAATAGAATGTAAGCTCCTTGAGGGTAGTAATTGTTTTCTTAGTATGTTTATCACCTATTATCCTAGGCACTTAATAAATATTTATTGAATTAAACTAATAAACATCAGCCATGTTGGCCTCTGAGGATTCATAGATTACATAGATTTTGCCAAGTTTAAAAGAAAAAAAAGACCACCTCTGTACTCTACCTAATTTTCACTGTCCCATAAAAATGGAAAATTTAACTTCTGCATAATAAAAATCTCAGTTTTAAACGCCAATGTGTTCTAGAGACTAATTAAGAAAACCTAAAATGTCTCTCTTTAAAAAAAAATGCCCTGAATCAAGAGTTTTAAAATAGCATCACAGAACAGATTAAATCTGGTTCCTTTCTAACAATGCCTTCCTTCTAGCTCTAATAATATAGATATTGGGAAATGTGGTTATAAAGATGTAATTAACTTGAACTCAACAATGCTTCTACTGTGACTGTGAACACTTCCAAGTGGAATTTATTTCAGGGAGATTGGCGGCTCTAATTAGGTTGTCAGGCATTCGCCATCATTAGAGTCTCAACAATACTGAAGGCCAGACAAAAAGTACAAACCTGACCCTATTTGATCAGGACAAGTTGAGGTACAAAGTTTTGATGAATGTCTATTCTGAAATCCTCAGGCATTTGTTGGCAATTGCCAGTCAACAATAGCTATTTTTTTACTTCTGTTTTTAGAGTTGCTTTCTAGGGAATCTCTCATCATCCCTGGCAAAGCCTTGTAGACTCAGTGTCAAGGGAAGTGGTACTGGGGCAGGTGGAAAAGAGAGAGAGAGAGAGAGAGAGAGAGAGAGAGAGAGAGA
>NW_025344966.1:0-1110 GCF_016433145.1 Gracilinanus agilis
GGTCATTTCTGGTGTTCAATTTGCTTATCAGTTCATTTGATTTCTGAGCCTCATTTTCCAATTGCAAAATTCTGCCTTTTAAACTGTTATTTTTTTGCCAGATCTCTTCCATCTTTCTCATCATCTCAGATTTGAACTCTTCAATAGCTTATGGCTAGTTTTCATTATTTTGGAAAGGTTTGGACATGATTACTTGTTTGTTCTCCTCTGCGGTTTGCTCTGTTGTCTGGATTTTTTCTGTGTAAAAGTTGTCGAGTGTTACAGATTTCTTCTTTTTTTTTTTAAAGCCAAAAAAATTAATTTATTACACTTCAATAAAAGGAGCTCCAGCAAAAATAAATTATACTGTTTTCTAGTTTTCTGAACTTTTAAAAAATACATATTTTATAATAGATGATGCTTAAAATCATTGCTTCAGTTTCCCTTGACTTTTCCATCTTCCACACCTTAAATCCTTTCCTGAAGCAACACAATATAGACAAACAAAATAAATTCACACATTGGCTATGTGAATATATAGGTATGACAACATATGTCTCATTCTCTACCTACATTATACTACTTCTCTGTCAAGAGTAGGGAGCCATAATCATGTTCTAATTTTTTTCCCAATCATTTCTGACTTTTAGAGAAAAATCTTGTGAAAACCCTGATTGGTTTTCCCCCACTAGCAGTATTTTGTTCTTAGTGGTTTCATGAATTTCTTTTTTTTTATTTTTTTATTAGACATTTATTAATATTCATTTTTAATCTGTTTACATACTTTATGCCCCTACTTTCCCCTTCACCCCCCGCTCTCCCCCCACCCATGGCCAACGCACATTTCCACTGGTTGTAACAAGTGTCCTTGTTCAGGGTCTATTTCTCATTCATGTCTGCCTCAGTCCATGCATTCAAGCAATTGTTTATCTTATATGTTTCCTCTCCTGCAGTCCTTTCTCTGAATGTGGGTAGCATCTTTACCACAAATCCCTCAGAGCTGTCTTCTGTCATTGCAGTACTGCTGGTACAGGAGCCCATTACATTCCATTTTACCATAGTATATCAGTCTCTGTGTACAATGTTCTTCTGGCTCTGCTCCTTTTGCTCTGCATCACTTCCTGGAGGTCT
>NW_025344967.1:0-1118 GCF_016433145.1 Gracilinanus agilis
ATTTATACCAGGAAGATAGGACTGGTTCAATATTAGGCAAACTGTAATCATAATTGATCATAACGATAAAAATAAATAACAAGAATCATGATAATATCAATATATGTGAAAAGCCAAAGCATTTAACTAAATAAAACTCCCATTACTATTGAAAATATAAGCAAATAAATGATTCAGTGGAACCTTTCTTGAAATAAGTAATATCTATGTAAATCCAAGAACAAACTTTAGGAAACACTGAGTGGGGAACTAGTGCAGATGGGTATACAACTATGGAAGCAGCACCCTGAGACTTGTAAATGAACCTCTGGCATAGGATCAAGGAAGAGGGTCCACCAGGAGGCTTGATCTTGAAAACAACCAGACCTAAGACCTCAGGACCCAAAAGAGCGCAGACACACCCTGAGCGCAAGGATAAAGCTGAGAAGCTCTTGAGCTAACAATGGCTACCCAGAATCAGGAAGTTCAGAAGAGAAGGATTAACAACAAGAAGAAGAAATCTTTAACACTCGACAACTTTTACACAGAGAAAATCCAGACAACCGAGCAAACAGAAGAGGAGACCCTCCCAAAATAATGAAAACTGGTCACAAGCTCTTGAAGAGTTCAAAACTGAGATGAAGAGAAAGTTGGAAAAGATTTGGTTAGAGAAAGGGGAAATAGCTCAAAAGGAAATCAGACAAGAAAATAACAGTTAAAAGGCAGAATTTTGCAATTGGAAAGTGAGGCTCAGAAATCAAATGAACTGATAAGCAAATTAAACACCAGAAATGACCAGATTGAAAAGGAAAACCAAAAGATTATAACCGAAAACCAGTCCCTAAAGGCTAGAATTGAGCAATTAGAAGCTAATGATCTCTCAAGACAACACGAACAAATAAAACAAAGTCAAAAGACTGAAAAAATAGAAGGAAACATGAAATATCACAATGCAAAAATGACAGACCAAGAAAACCGGTCTAGAAGAGACAATTTGAGAATCATTGGTCTCCCTGAAGAAGGAGAAATTACTAGAAATTTGGACTCCATACTAAAAGAAATTATTCAGCAAAATTGCCCTGAAGTTCTACAAGAGGGCAATATAGACATTAAAAGGATCCATAGATCACCCTCTACAC
>NW_025344968.1:0-1349 GCF_016433145.1 Gracilinanus agilis
CTAACTTTTGTCTTGCCACTGGTCTCAGTGGTATTGGAAGAGAAAGTTATTTTCTGCAATTCTGTCTTGCTAAAATCCAATTCATTTGCAAATGAAGAAATCACTCATTACTCATCACTTATTGAAAATGAACGACAATCAAAAACAATTTTGGAAGCATCAAAAACTTAGAGACTCACAAAAATAACTCTAAAAGCAGCAGCAGAAAAAAAACCTTACACTTGTGACAGGACCCCTCCCAAACTGCCAGTAGAGGCCAGTTTAACATAAAGTTAAAGGTTGTTATATTCATATGCTGGGAAATAATGGATGCCACCTTTGAATGACAGGGGAGGCAGTTGGAAGGCATAGAATATTCCCAGCTGCCATGAGCCAGGGGCAAATGTCGCTTGGCCTGGTGGTATAAATTCCCCTGACAGCCACTTGAAGGTGTCTTTGGTCTTTGACCTCTGGTGTTGGGCCTGTTGGCTCTTTAGGTCTTTAGGTCTCTGAATCTTCCTAGGTCTTTAGGTCTCTGAGTCTCTGGGTGGTGAAGGGAGGGTGGTAAGTCTATGAAGAAGAGGTTAGAAAGAATCTGAATAGTTCCCTGAAGACTGTGAAAGCTAGTACACCACCAAACACTTATAGTGAAAAGCTGAGAGAATAACATCATCAAAACAGCTGCATCGAGGTTCCGGGTTAAGATGGCAGCAGAGTAAGAAGCAGCTCTTAACCTCTCCTTACCGAAACACACAAAACTCCTCAAGGGGACATAAAAACAAGTCCAGACGAATGGAGGAACCCCACAACAGGGCACAGTGTGGAAGGTACGTGGAATCAGGGCATTTCCATGCTATAAAGGGGTGAAACAGCTCTCACTAAATCGCGGGCTGAGCAACCACCCCACCCCCACCCCCTCCACACACACCACCTATAGCATCGAAACCAGCTAAAAAGAAATAGAGCAAGTTTGTGGCACCCATCAAGTCATTGGCAGCTCTGGAGCCTGTTCCTGAGAGCAGCAAGATTTAGGACCCCAATTAGCCAAAAAACGCACGCGAAATCTGAGCATGGGAGCAGGGCGCAGAGCACGGGAGCGGAGAACAAGCGCAGTTGGAGGTGCGGGTGGAGGTAGACACAGCCGCGAGCTAAAGCTCTGAAACCCTGAGTGGGAAACCAGTGAAGATGGGTATACGACTGTGGAAGTAGCACCCTGAGACTTGTAAAGAAACCTCCGGCAGAGGATCAAGCAAGGGGGTCCACCAGGGGGCTTGACCTTGGAAAAAACCAAAACTCAGACCTCGGGAGCCAAAAGAAGGTGGACAGACCCTGAGCACAAGGATAAACCTGAGAAGCTGCTGGGCTAATGA
>NW_025344969.1:0-1433 GCF_016433145.1 Gracilinanus agilis
TTTTTCTGATTCCAAATCTAATAGTCTATTCACATAGCCACTGAGCTGTCTGCTCTTTTGGGGGTTAGAAGACATGGATTGAGCCCATGACTCCATCATTTCAAACAAGAGAGCATTTATTGAATACCTGTTATGTGCTAGACATGCTGATGATTACCACAGAGAGAAACAAAAATAGAATAATTCCTTCCGTCAAAAAGCTTAGGTTCAAACAGACTTTTTCTCACTCTCTTAATTGTTTTGGGGGGGTTAGTTTCTTTCCACGAAAGATTAATATGTCAAAATATTTCACATGATTGCACATGTAAGAACTATATGAGAGTGCTTATTATCTAAACAAGGAAGGAGGAAAGGGAGAGAATTCAAGACTCAAAATAAAGAATGTTTTTACATGTAATTGGGGAAAAATAAAATATTAGCAGAACTAAAAGTTTATGTTCTAATGGGGAAACAACATGTCTACTTAAAAGTAAATAAAGGATATGCGGAGTAAATTCAAGATAATTTCAAGGGGCAGATGTTAGCACCTGGAGTAAGGGATTTGGGAATCAGGAGTGGCCTCACTGAGGAGGGAAACTTGTTAATCATTTGACTTAGAGTAAGTAACTTCATTTCTCTACCATCAGGTACATATTGAAAATGGGGATAGCTGTACTTCATGTGCCTACATCATAAAACTACTGGGAGGAAAATACTACATAAAGCTAAGATGGTTATATAATCTCCTGGAAATTTCTGATCTTTTTTTTTTTTTATGATTCCAATGGAAGAGGGGTATCATGAATAGAGGATTGACCTGAGAGTCAAAAGGAACATGTCAAAAGTATCTTACAGAAGGGGCATCTGGGTAGCTCAGTGGAGTGAGAGCCAGGCCTAGAGACGGGAGGTCCTAGGTTCAAACCTGGCCTCAGCCACTTCCCAGCTGTGTGACCCTGGGCAAGTCACTTGACCCCCATTGCCCACCCTTACCACTCTTCCACCTGAGCTCCAAGGTGTGCATGTGTGGAAGGAACAAGAAGGGAGGGAGAGAGGGATGTCATAGAGTGTTAGGGAGGCATAAATTCCTTTGTTACTGTCTAGAATCCTGAGTGGGGTAGGTAGAAGAATATGGTTGCGATTTTCAGAGGATCTTAAACCCCACATTGCATCTTTCCTGTTATCTTTTTACCTCCTGTATAAATATACATATTTTTGAAGATCAGCTCCCTGAAGTATAAGCATCTATCACCATCATTGTAATCTTCATCACTAGCATTTTTATTGTACTTTAAGATGGGCTATGTGTCTTACAAATATCTCATTTGGCCTTGAGAGTTAGATGTTACTACTATCCTCATTTTACAGATGAGGAAACTAAGGCAGGAAAAATTTAAGTGACTTGCCCAGGGTCACACATTTCCTAAGTGTCTGAGACAGATTTAAATTCAGGCCTT